>NW_020447309.1:947386-1001991 GCF_003343035.1 Apteryx rowi
GTCCTTGCGCACGAACGGGCGGAAAGATGCTTAGTCTGAGCAGGAACAAAGAGCTTTGTTCTCGCCAAGGTGGGGGAGGCCCGGGAAGTTAGTTTTAGTAGAAATTTTAGCAATTCTGGAAGCAAACTGTATTTTAGTAATTCTGGATTCATACAACGCATATCAGGGCAGGCTTAAAAAGCAACACTGAAAGCAATATTGTGCTTTATTTTGAACCATATGAATGAATGGGAAAGTTGGAGGTATAGTATTAAATAGTGCTTCCTTTAGCTTGGATGTCTTAAATTGGGACTGGTTTCTAAAAACAGGTATTTCTGTTTGTACATGAAGTTGGCTAGACCTGTGCGCATATGCAGACCATACAGCCGCAAAATGTATATTTATCACAGTGATTCAAAACTTGCAATATTTTATATGCCCTGATGTTCATCACCTCTTATTAAAAGAATGAAGTTATTTTCTGTAATTCATATTTTTACTAACAAATTACAGAAATAAAATACTTTTGAATAAATAGCAAAATCTTTGCTTTTCTTCCATTTCTCATTTTCATATAAAACTTCGATAATTTGACATTAATCAATGCAGTTAGTAATGCTCACAGAGTATTGGTGAGAATATTTGAGGGCAAAAGATGTTGTGCTTTTTAAGGTGAAGAAAATTTCCACATCACACTCTGCTGCATTTAAAAAAAAAAAAAAACTGAGCTCCAAACGATCTATGAAAATGCACAAATTTTCAATAAGAGCTAAATAATGATTTTCTCTGCCCTCTAATGAAATTTTTAGTCTTCTGTCACCAGATATAATGTAAAGACTGCAAAAATGCAAGCAGTAAGTGTAGCAGCAGTGTGATCAAAGCTTTGAGCTGATATGAATTAAAAAGTCACCGAAGCATTGCAGAATTCCCCGTACATGTGGGTAAGGTGTGTGAACACCTACATAACTTTGAAGAGTTTTTAAGCGAAACGAAGAGGTCTGGGAGCTTGTTTCCGTTACTGAAAGACTTCAGGCTCAGCTGCAAAATTTGGGGGATTTGGGGAACACTCCAAAGAAAGCCCTGTTTATAGCGTGATGCGCAGAGCCACACCACCTTTGTTCTTAAATACGGGCTCTAGAAACCCCGCGGCGTCGCCGGGTGACGAGCTGTTTGCCGCGCTGTGCTGCCGGAGGGGTGCGTGCGCAGCGCGCGCGCCCCAGCAGTGCCGCTTGTGCCGGGGCGAGCGGGCGCCGGCAGGTCACCCGCTCCGGTGCCCGCGGGGGCCAGAGAAACGCTGATCCTAAAGCCAGGCTGCCGGTCAGCGGCGGGCGGTTTTGAGCGCGCGTTGCTCAGCGCCCGCTCGGCCCGCGGAGGCCGAGGGCGCCCGTCCGAAGGGCCTGCAGGGTGAGGAGCAGAGGCCGAGGCGAGGCGAGGCGAGGCGAGGAGGACGATGGTGCCGCGGGCAGGTGGGGTGGTGGCCGGCCGCGGGGACCGGCTGCACGTGTCCGTCTTCGGCGGGGTTTCGCTAACTGCTTGCAGGATTTCAAGGCACGCAGCATGCAGCAGCGGCCTATCCTGCAGTCCGGTAACCAGATCTCTCCGAGCTGATTAATAGCTTCAGGCTTTTGTTGCTGTTGGGTGTTTTATTTTGTTACTGTAATGCAGCTGGACCCTGTGCTGTAGAAACAGATACTGGACGAAATCTTGGCGGTCCTGAAGTCGATCGCTAACCTCATGGGCTTCACTGGAGTCACGTTTTCATTGACTGCATCTTAATATTTTGTATCAACCATATGGGAGAGATTTAAAATTGGCTTTAGAAGAAACCGAAATTAGCTCCTCCGCAAGTGATTTGCATGCGTTGTTATCTGTTTTTTTCTCCAGGTAATATAAATGGCAAAACCAAGTGTAAACTGGCAAACAGAAGAAGCTGTAAAACATCTTGGTTTTCCATAACTACTTGACTAAAATATTAACATAAATCAACTAAGTTGAATTATATACTGTATGTAAGACCACCAGGTCTGATCTGGACCATGCAAGGGCATGGGAAGATGTTCAAAGGCAAAATTGGCTATTTACAGCCCATGACCCTCTGTAGGACCATGGAGATGTGTGAAATTGTATGTAAAAGATGCACACAAAATGTTAATACAAGAGGCGGGTTAAGCTGGAGAGGCAGGATTAATTCACATCTCTTGCTGTTGCACAGTTAGTGAATTGTGTTTCCCCTTGATATTTTAAACAGCTGCATCCTAATGGGTTTCTTGCAATCTGATTGAAACCATAACACCAGGAAGTACGATTTTGTTAAAAATGGAGGGGGAAAAAAAAAGAAACTGCTGAACTCTCAGCCACTCCCACAGTCATCTTTTCATAGACAGGTTTTTCTGATCCATTAGCCTCCCAGACAAGGATGGCACCTATCTGGTGTAAATATTACATTTTCAACATTTGGATGGCATTTTGAGCAATAGTTCTCATCCCCTGTGAATGTATTCTTTATAAATACAATTTTTTCTGCAGTTCAGAGTTAGATTAAGGTAGGATGTAAATTTATAATATAAAAGGTATTTAAAGAGCTCTGTGTATGGACTCAGTTGAGAATAAAACTTCTTCCTCCAGTTTTTTTAATTTACAGTGAAAATGACTTAAATGAAACAGCATCAAACACACTTTTTTGTGGAATAGGGAGGATCCAGACATGATTTTGGAGAAATAACTCCATGTGTAGACAAGATCTGTTGCTACCGTTCAGCAGCATGATGTGTACTGTGCATATCTTAAAGTGGAAAGCCACACTCGCGGCTTTGGGATTTAGTATCCTCATTGGGCTAAACTCTTCGCTGTGTATATTCTGGTACTATCCCACTGACACTGCCAGATGCTGACAGTGCTCTGCATTGGAAATAATTATGAAAATGAGTTGATCTACATCCATAGCAACTAGCAGATATTCTTAGAAAATGAACTTGTCTGAAATTCTCATCTCTGTTTTAAGTCCTTCTCTTTCTCCTCAAGAGAAAAATGGGCAGGATTTGAACTGAGCCCAGATAAATTGCTTTGCGTTCGTAGGTCTTTAACTAAAAACGACCTAGCTGGTTTATATAGTCCTGGTTTGGGAGGAGGCACTGCACCCAGGCACAGCACTTGTATTGCAAGCTTCGGGCAGATGTGGATCTAAGTGGCTGAACTATATTCCCAGAAAGTGTGTTTACAGTGAAAAAACTGACCTATCTTTAACTACGGAAGTATTGCTTAGCACTGTTTCAGTATATACGAGATACAGCCCATTAAACTGGAACAAATATAATCCTGAAAAGACTAGCTTTACCTTTTCCTGGTTGTAGGTAATCTTCCATGCTGATAATGTGCTGTTTTGAAAGGGTGCCCTTATTTCCCGACTTCGAAGCACAGGGTGGTGCTTTTGCCCCCGTGTAGCTTCCCAGGCTTCCCCGAGGCTTGTGGCCCCGGATGCTTTGCGTCCCGAGCCCTGCATCCACGCCAGGCGCTGCGCTCGGAGACGACCAAACGAAGTGCTCGGCAGCGCGGCAAAGTCGAGCGCGGGGAGCTGGCGAGCCCGGCACTCGCCTGGCCGCAACGGGAAAGAGAAGCAGAAATGGCAGATTTGCATAATGAAAAGCTGGGTAAGAAAAATCACGGCTTTCAAGCCGGCAGAGGCGTTTTACTGCTGAAGGAGCGACACRTCCGTGCGACAGGCGAGCGGCCGGGTGGCGCGCGCCCGGCGGGGTCCCCGGCGGGGCAGCCGGGTTTGCTCCCCTGCGCCCGGCGCTGCCCGCACCGTGCCCCCGCGCGCGCTGCGACCCTGCCGGCTCGTCCTGGCAGACAGCTTGGCCTTACGTTTCCAGCCTTTGTCGTTGCAAAAATAGCCTGGCAGAGATGGAGGCTGAGTAAACTATGAGCTTGCAGGAAGCTGAAATAACGGTGCTGAGAGGTGTGAACTGTGCCCATCAAACGCGGTACCTTCGAGGCCTCACCGCTGCACTCAGTACCAGGCAGGATATTAACTGTTAAATGGCAAGCCACGTCGGTACAAATAACCGGCTAAACTGCTTATCTTGCTAACAGATTGGGGCGATGTGCAGAGGACGCACAAACCTTCCTCATGCCCGTGGGAAGGAGACGTCACGGTCTCGTGCCAGGTCATGGCACGGCTGTCGCTCTGCTCCGCTGTGCTGCTCTGCACTTTGCTGCATCAGAAAATACGTGGTGTGCCCTGGAGAGAGCCGAGGTGAGGCACAAGCAGGGAGAATACACGTGCACCCAGTGTTTTTGTCTTTGGCTGAAGAATCTGGTTTATGCCCACATCAGCATAAAGCAACCGGAGACGATGCAGGGCAGCAGGGGAAGAGGACGGTTGATACTTCTAACAGGCTTTAGATTTGGATGACAAGCAAAAGGGCCAGGCTGCCTATAACATAGTGCGAGAGAGGTCCTGAGGGACAGATCTCTGCTTTGGCCTGATCCTGTTAGGGGTAATGGTGTGGCTGGGCCACGGGGAGGTCCCCAACCCTCAGAAACACAGAAGTGCTTCGAACAGGAGTGTTCGTCCAAATTTTTTCTACTGGCGACTGGAATATTTTGCCAGTAAAGACTATTGTCTGGGAATATGACCAATGGGATTTTTATTTTTGACTTAAAATTTGTCTTTGCTACATAAGTAGAAAGTCCATCGCAAATGGTGCATTTTCTCATACAAACCATGCAGCCAGTTGTGTCAGGATACTGGGCAATCTAAGGCAGAAACAAAGTCAAACGTATGAAGGCTTCAGGGTCATTCTGGACAGTAAAGCTTCCTCTTCCTGTATCACTGTTCCTGTGGAAAGGCATGTCCCTTCGGGTATATATTTACACCCAAACTTTACTGTGTGAGTAAAGCGTCATCCGTTCTCTGCTTACTGTTGTTCAGAGCGTGCAGCATGTGAAAGCCAGAGCCATCGGGGTAGGGAGAACAGCTGAAATAGCTCTAATGACATCCAGTGCTACAAAGTGCTTTGAAGTTGTATAGCTCCTATTTCTTTTCTATGATTTCCAAATGCAGAAGGAAAAAAAAAAGAAATATCAGTGTTAAAAGCATCAGTCAGACTGTCTAACTGGACAATAGCTGTCTGCGTCATTTCTTCTTATGATAGTATGAAGTGAAGAGGGGAAAGCAGAGAATTTTCTTGATGTTTATAAAACTTGTATTATTTACTTGCAAAACCAAAAAAGCTACACAGTATTTACCAAAGGCCAAAGGCCAGTGTATTTAGGTGTTTCCAAAAGTGTGTTTTTACCTAGTTATACATGACTGTTTCTGGCAACCCTGCGATGTGGACACGGGAGGTCTCTGAAGTACCATCCCCATTTGGTACGTCAGGGGCATCCCCATTTTGGAATCAAACAAAAGGCTGCCAATTTTAATTTATTCCCACTGTCTGCCAAAGGCCAGATTCTGCTCTCTTGACTTTAATAAGGAGGCCCTGTGACCGATCGCCGTGGGCGAGACACCCTTCAGCACGAGCAGACACAGCCGAACGCAGCTCCGCGGTCCGGCGCTGTTGTGCTGGCCGCAGCGAGCCCCTCCGAGGGCTGGGGCACGTAGCAGCCCGCGCCGCGGGAAAGTGCATTGAGGCGTCATTTTGTTACTGTCCCGCTTTCACAGTTTCCAAGTGCTAGTTTATAACCCTCCATATCAGCTAAGAAATTAAGGGCATATTTGAGAGAAAATTTAACAGCGTGGTAGGTGTGAAAGAACTGCAAGTCTCACCTGCTCTTCTGCCCAGTCAGGCATAAGAAGAGAAAGAAAATAGAAAGAAACCTGCCAACAGTCATATGCCCACATAGAAGAATTAAAATACAGAGCCGCACGGGAGTACTTTATAATAAAATACTGTCCTGATAACAGTTTTTGTTTTGATTTTGTACCTTTATATGATTTTACAATATCCARACCATTTTCATTCATTGCTAAAGACATATTSCCTCTTGTAATCAGACCTAGATACAGCAAAATGAATGTCTTCTAAAATATGATTTCCTGAAGAAGGGAAATGCTGATATACCTTTAAGCACAGCCACATGACTGCCACCCCTAGCATGCTGAAACAAATACACAAGTGAAGTTAATTGCTACATAGTTTGAGCAGTGAAAGACTTGCCATAACTTTCGTACATGACTACATTACAGTGTTTAGATAAATTGCCTGATGTAGGTCAGCAAAGTGGGACCAATTCATTTTTGTCTATCTTCCAAAGCCCTCAGAAAAGCATAATTCCTCATCAAGCATGCACGGAAAGGACAGCTTCCCGTGCCGCTCCGAGGTAACGAATGGGCCCGGGAGGGAGCACGCTTCTGTGGCAGGCAGCCCTTAATGGTCCTTGGCAGCCAAAGAAAAGTCACATAAAGTTTATAGTAGTTGATATAATTGTTACTCTGCTTGAAATTTTGTCAGCTGAAAAGAAAACGCAGAAAAAACCCTAACGCAGAAAAGCCTCCTCCGTGTGAGGTGCCGGCACAGGAGATTTCGGTGCAAAGCTACGCAAAAGCGCCTCTGCTATTGGCGTTCGTTTCTGTAGCCAAGAGGGGTAGCTGCAAGGGGAAGGACGTCCCTGATGCTGGGGGCAGGCGTAGTCCTTGCAGGGTGACCTTCGCTTCTTTGCTGGGTGACTGGTGTGAAGTAGTAGTGTGATTGCTGGGCTAAATTCTGCCCTACTGCCACTTTAACCACACTCCTCTCCACATATTGCTGTCAATAGCATATATCGAAATATTCAGCGGGGTGCGAGGGCACACTCATGCAAGGATCTACTCCAAAAAAAAAAAAAAGGTAAACAGTAATACTTCCAACCTGCTTTTTGGCCATAGGATTTCAAGAGTGCTTTGTAATATTAGTTCTCTCCACGGACGTGCTTGGTGACGCCAGTCTGCAGAGCGATAACCTGAAGCGTAGTACGCCCTTGCCTTCACATAGCAATCAGTGGGGAAGCTCAAAGGCTCTTCACTTTAGCTCCACTGCACTGAAGTGTGCTAACTTCCAAAAATACTCATGTTCTCCCCAGCCTGCTGATTAAATATTAAAAGGTTTTATTTGGTGTATGTTAGTAAAAAATATGGGGAAGCTGGAGCAAATGAATGAATCTGGAAACTAATGAAATGAGAAAAACGCAGGTTATTTATTGATTGGCAGAGCAACACACCAGGAAGCGCTAAGTCTCTGTGGGGTCTGCGAGTACAAAGCACAATTATACTTGTTTCATTGCAGCTTTATAGTTGCTGTGAACTCTGGCGGCACAAAGGGCTATTTCTGCTGTTGGGAAGTGGATTTCAGATTTTTCCACTTCATGGTTCAGCCCTGCCAGCCAAGTAGGTCAGGCCACCGCAAGCTGGGGAGCGTGTGGGCCAGAGGAAGGCGTTTGCTCTCTGCGGAGGGCGGCTGCGGCTGCGGCTGCGGGCGCGAGGCGCCGAGGAGCGACCCGCGGGGCGGGCGCAGAGCAGGTGCCCATGCCGCCGGCGAGCGCGGCGTCCCGCTGGCCTTGCGCTGCCCCGTCGTGCTGCATAGCGGTGCCCTGACGTCGGATGTGCRTGGTGGCTCTGGGACGGGCCAGGAGGGCTCTGCCGCCACGTGGAGGACAGTCATGCTGGGCTGCTCCTTAAAGGCAGATATTTTAACTTTGATTTTCATTGCATTTTCTTCTGCTGAGTATCTGCCTTATGCCATTTGCAAACAAGCTTCCATTGCTTATATTTAGCTCATTATCAAGTGAGGGCTGGGGGAGAAACTCCTTGCTCGTGTGCTTCGATGCACACTGCACTCTGTGAGTGGGCAGATATGCGAAATGTGCTGCTCGTACTTGCAGTCTCCTAATCCCTTTTACTCCATTGTGGCTCTTTTCTTTCTCTGTTTCCACTTTTCTCTCTCTTTTTTTCAACTTCATCTTCATCCAAATGCCCTGCAAAGCCTGCCTTTACCCCTTTGCCTTACCCAGCCCCCCACTTTCTCTGCTGCCTGCACTAGATGACTACATCAGACTCCCGTTCTCCAAAACAAAAGTATGTTATTTTTCCTCTTAATTTTCTCCATAACATCCTGTCTGTCTCCTCAGTCCACTCAACTCTCATATCTGTTTATCAGGCGCAAAACTTTGGCACCATCCTTAAGTATTTGCTTTCTTTTGCCAGCATCTATTCCATTGCTCAGTATTATAGATATCCTTTCCCTAGTACATCTGTTTTTCATCTCTTTCTGTACATCTCCTTCTCTCTGGCCAAGCTGCAGAGTCGCTCTCTTGTATGCAGCCTTTTCTTCACGTGACTCTGTGTATATTTGCTTAAATGGGATTCATCTCAAATAGTCATTTAAAGGTCAGGCATGTAGTCCAAGCTGGGACCCCCAAAGACTACTTTACTGTCTTAATCTCAGGATGTGGTGAGTCACCTCCACAGGGTACCTCCCTCCCCCTCCCTCCCTCTCTCTGGACGGTAGAGGCCACAAGAGCACCTAACTTTTAGGTGGTTAAGTCAGATGACATCAGCCAGGCATTTCTCACTTCCCTGGGCCTGTCTGACAAGGCACCTCATCCAAAGTCATCTATTTCCCCTCACATGGTAGGCAAATATTTTTAGTCTTTAAGTGGAGACGACAGAAGTTTATTATTCTGTCTGCACGTACGTACCTCGCTTTCCCCACTGATGTTCTTTGTGCTGACTATGCAAACTCAAATGAAAAGTGTCTGTTAGGGAGAGCTCTGGTCCCCAGTGGGTGAACTAGTAACTGGGGAATCCTGTCTGAGAGACCAGCCTCTGCTCCCAAAACAAGGGACCAAGATCACAGAATACGGCCTTATTTTGGGAATTGGGAGCTGCGCACACTTAAGCTTTGAGAAAGGCAATGAAGCTGCATGCGCAACCCAGGCCAAGGTGGCAGCTGTGGGTTTGACCCGCGCTCTGGATTAATGGGCAATACCATTACCTGGAAGGAGCTGTCCTGCGCGATTTTTATCAGCTGCTCATCACCAGAGAGGTGTCCTGCAGGCGCCTGCTGCCGCTAGCTCCTCGTGCTAGTGCAGACGGCAGCGGAGGGGAATGCAGGACCAATAGTTTCATGCAGCGTGAGCTAAAGGCTAGTGCAGCTTTTCATTTGCTCAAGCAGGATCACCTATGGCAATTTGCTCAGGGCCGTGTCCTGTCAGGCTTTGAATATCTCCAAGGACTGAGGCCCCACGACCTGTTCCAGGGGTTGGCCACCCTCACAGTAAAAGAGTTTTTTCCTGTGTTTAAATGGAATTTCCTGTATTTCAATTTGTGCTCATTTTAGAAGAAAATGAGCAAAAAAAGAACATACGTAAGGTTTCTGGAAGGAGACTACAGAAATGTAATTACTGTTTCTATTTCAGTTCTGCCCATCACAGGCTACAAACCTTTTCATAGATAAGAGGTTTATAACCCCTCTTTTCCCAGCATGAAGACATTAGCTTGCTGGAAACAGCATGACCAATATCCCTGGCTGTTTGACTGAATGAACTGAAAGTCCAACACACTGAGCCCTTAGTTCGTAACTCAGCCACACTGTCTTATATCCCCTGCTACCTCCCCTTTCTTTTTTCCCACTGTTTTTTCAGTTATTCAGGGCGAGCTTTTCCTTTCTATACCAGCCTGCTAATCAGCTGGAGTTGGACAAATAGTAATTAACTCAAAAATATTAAGCTGTCGGGGTTTACTAACACAGCACCAGGCAGTTCTGCCAGCACTACGCTGTAGACTAATATAGCGTTAGTTTGTTCACAAACACCAAATTCACCCACAAACTTTAGAAGAAAAATTACTTGTTAAGGATCTATGTTCTTGCCTTGACATTTGATATGCAGCAATGATAATATCTCTGCGCCTTGTGTATCTTGTTGCTGGACTGTGACACAGTGCGTGAGGCACAACTGCTGCAAAATGTGGATCCTTCCAAGGCATT
This sequence comes from Apteryx rowi, assembly GCF_003343035.1. Classification (NCBI taxonomy): domain Eukaryota; kingdom Metazoa; phylum Chordata; class Aves; order Apterygiformes; family Apterygidae; genus Apteryx; species Apteryx rowi. The sequence goes on from NW_020447309.1 coordinate 957,331, forward strand.
TTATGCTTGTCAGGTTGGCAACAGATATGTGCTGGTGATGAGACTTGTCTGAGCTGCTAAGCATTGCAGGCCTGTTTCTGTTTACCTTGCCAGCCCATTTGCGGCCAGCTGTTCTCCAGCAGGAGACAATGTTAAAGCAAACACACACATGGAAACTGTCCATAATAATTAAGATCCCAAGGCAGTGAGTCCCTTAAACATGTGCTTAACTTTGTTTAATCAGGTGAATAGTCTAAAGCTTCTCCTAAAAGTCTTCTACAGTTGTCCAACCTATTAAAGTCTCCGCAAGCTGATAAAAAAATAATTTTGGTCTTCCAAGCATATGTCATCCAATAACGCCTACCTGGCTTCAGACTGGGTGTTTGTCTGCAGCTGTCCCAGAATTTCTTTCATTTTTATGACTCTCTTCTCCTGTTGATTCTCTGATAGCACTTCTGCCTGCCAAATTCTCAATTTGTTGATAATTCATCTTCTCACTCTTTATATCTTTTATTATTTAAGAATAGAAGAGAGCTCTTAATTCATGGTGATAAAATTAATTATATGTCCTGTCCCTGGACCCAAAGATTCTAGGGCTTGAGCGGTTTATGTGACCATTGTCTTTGTTTGAACATTATCATCTTGGTCATCATCATCAGTATTAGAAGCTGGGCTTCACTGTGTTTTGCACTGTGTATGCATTACAAGATTAAGAGTTGTTGATACACAGAAAAGGGACTGGATATCTGGAGTAACTAATTAATCTTGGAGGAAACTTAGCCATTAGACGGATCATAAATCCCAGTGTAGTAAAAGGTCTTAATCAAAAAAGACATGACTTGTAAAGTTGATCTAGACAGTCATGGACTCAAACATTTTTCTGACAGACCCCTTGACAGAGCTTTCTGGCTTCCGTTTCTAATGGATGTCCTCTCTGCCACCTTGGACAAACACAGCTGTCATTTTGGAAGAGAAAGGTTTGAGAGGGAAGTGGATAAGGCTTTAAGGACATGGGATATAACCGTTGGTTCTCCCAGGAGGTGTGTCGCCTGTCACGGGCACTGGAGCAGAGGTTGGATCCCCTGGACAAATCCTGCCTATTTAGAGGATGGGCAGATTTGCTCTACCTTTGCTAGAGCTTTCAGATAGCATGGTCCTGAGCTCTGGATAGTTTGCTTTTATCCGCAAGTAAAACCATCAGTAATCTGAGAGGGGGAAATCCCTCTAAGAGGAAGAAGTGAAAGACTTTGGCCAATTTTTTCTGGCAAGCTTTTCTGGCCATTACTGCTCTGTCTGGAAGTTTAGCACAAACACAAGATAAGGAAGGAGACAGGATTCTTGTGTTTCTCATGTCGATTTTAGACAAGTTTCTCCACCATGCCTCATTCTTATTTTGATTGGTACAGCATATACACACTGAAAATAATGTTCCTCAGGATGTGAGTACTGAAAAGGTACTCCTTACAAAGCTTGCCTCAGACCTCTCTGCTTGAGCCACAGCCTCCTGCCTGGTTGTTGGTTCCCATGCAAATAGGGAAGAACTGAGCTCCTCCCCAAACCTCAGTACATGGTCTGAGGAAATAGCGGAGAGGAGAGCTCAATGCCGCACTCAGGGCACCTCTGTGGAAAAATAATCCATGTCACCAAAAAATAAAAAAAAGACTGCGCAACGGTTACTGCCAAATGCCATTTACCTGCTATCAACAAAAATCTACACCATGGCATGACAAAAATATCAATAATTCTGTGTATGATGAAGCATAGTAGAGCCATCTGCTCGCAGCGTGTGGCCTGCATCTCCGGCTGCAAGAGGGTCTGCAAGACTTGTTGCACGTTTCTGGATGTCACGTCTCCCTGCTGCTGATGTTGCCATCTGCATAGCAGTGCAGTGCTCTGCGTCTTATATACCACAGCATTTGCAGATTCTTAATCTCTTTAATGGGTGTTTTTAATCATGCTAGTTGTCAGTTGCAACCACTATTTTCCCCTCATGATTGGATGGCATAAAATATATTAATGTTGGTAGCTCACTGGTGCAGCAACTTTCAGAGGAATTTGGCCTTGTGAAACATTGTTATCAGAAAAAAGAAAATATTGTTCCCAATGCTGCCCCTGAGGGTCTGTAACCGGAGCGTTTCTCAGGAGACTCTGTTTGTGCCACCTGTACCAAACACAAACCCTTTCAAACATGAAGTCTGTGCTGGCTGAGTGGAGATGCTGGTGACTTTGTGGAGGAGCAAGGGCTCTTTGTCCTACCTTTCCTCGTCTTAAGACATTTTCACCAGTCTCATCTCCTTTAGCTAATCCGCACAGTGGAGCGGACACTTTGCTCTTTGACAATCACCACATCACTTTTAGAAATGCATACTGTTGCCTACAAACCAGGGAATATTTTCCTTTGAATGTCAATAAAAATCACACAAGGAAGTAAAGACTGATGAGAAAGATTAAAAAGTTTCGTAGTTTTACTAACCTTCCCGTTGAGCGTCCGAGGCAGCTGAACATGACCGCACATGAAGCCAAGCCAGCTTGTCGCCGCTGGCTGTGCCCCTGCTCTCCGTCACGCTGCGGCTGATCGAAGGCTTCCGGCTTTTAGCCAGAGACTAGGTTCCTGGAGCAGGCTGCGAATAAGCAACGTGAATAAAGCCCTTGTACTGGCAATATGATTTAAACAAAATTGTGAGGATGAACACCTTCAAGCTTTCTGGCACTCAGATCCAAGCTTTGGGCTATGTCGCAGGCCTGTCAGGGCTGGTCCGGAACAACAAAACTCTCTCATTTGTATTTAAACGTTTGCTCCATATTAAAAGGAACCAGCCCAATTCAGCATGTATTTTTTCCAGTTACTGTATTTTATCATATTGATGATAAATATTCAAGTCTATCCTGGGGGGAACCAAGTCAATGAGGAGGTCTTAAGTGCTGTCCCATTTCCCAGGAAACCATGAGGTCTGTAGTCACCATTTTGAAGAACTTTTGGACAACTTTGTGAAGTGGGCTGCCCCGTTTCAGCCGTGACTTAGATGCCTGGAGGATGCAGCCCCGTATGTGCAGGGAAGGAGGGGGGCTGCAGTGGAAGGGGTTTTCTTCTCACCCCGAGCAGGTCCAAGGACCGGGCAGGGCCCTGCCGCAGCGCCCACRACCACCTGCCTCCGCAGTGGCAATCGCAGCTGGGGTTGTGCTGAAAATGTGAGGGGGGGGATTTTGTGTCACCATGGCAAAGAGGGGAGAGAGAAGATGGTTGCTAGTTGCTGTGAGTTGAGCAATAGCTAAGGAATGGAAATATTGAATTTCAACATTGTGGAGGACATGCCCACACAGAGCCTCATAAAAATCAAACTCCAGGCAGGAGGAACTCTTAGGCAGCAYGTGCAGCTACCATGGGTTCTTATTATCATGTGCACACTGTAGGGTTTTTGATAATCTATGATGTAACAGAGATACAGTCACAGAGTCTTTACTTACCGGCATTTATCATTCTGGAAAGATCACGTCTATTAATCACAGATAAGCGYGCAGCCTATTGTGTCCCTGGCAATTAGAGCTCGCTGCCAGCACAGCAGACGCAAATGCCAAGAGGAAGGAAATGTAAGAGCTCTTCACAGGTTTTTTTCAGAAAATCTTGCACATGCTATAAGTAGGGTCTTGAATTTCTGTAGTGTTCTGAAAGTGAATCTTAAGCAGCTCTAAATATCCAGGCCCAGGGCAGGAAAGGCAGGGCACAGGCATGTTTCTAGCAATCACGAAGCTATGCTGCAACTCCAGGTGGTTTTGCAGGGGGTTTCCTTGTCTTTGGGAGAGCAGCTGAAGTGAGCTAAAGCCTGTCTCAGCGGTGCTGGAGAGACCTCACAAAATGGCCTTAGAAATAAGAACTGACCCACTCAGACTGGAAGCCCACATGCTAAGCACTTAAAATGTCCCCACTTTTGGAGCTGATGGAAAACCTGCCCCCCTGGAGAGCTGGGAAAGAAATCTTGTTCTGGGCCCACAAGAGTTTTCAAGATTTTGAACAATTTTCTGTTCTGTCCTGGGATAGGATCAAGTCACTTAAAAAAAAAAGAAAGAAAGAAAGAAAAGAAAAGAAAAAGAAAAAGAACATTTATTTTTTAAGAAATAAATGTGTAAAATGTGAGTTAGAAAGAAAGAGAGGCCATAGCAGAAAAGCAAAGGGAACATATAAACAGATAAATAGCTCACGGGTCTGCTCCAGGATGCTGCAGGTCATGCTGTGAGCCTCTTGAAGGGACTGAGGACAGCACCCACTTAATGGCAGGTCTCCTCTGGTTTAAGTCAGTGACCCTTCTGCCAGGCTCTTCTGAGTCTGCCTGTTCCCTTTTATCCCYGGTTTTAACCACAAAGTGAAGCTAAGAAACCTTTCTTCACAAAGCATTCATTGAAAGTTTCCTTTGAAAATGTCTCATTTTGACAAATRAGCGCCAAAAAATTATCTAAGGAGAAAGTTCCCAGCCATCAGGAACCACTAACCCATTTATGCCTGATCAAGATCAAACAATCCAGCATTTGGTTATGTATTTTACAATTTAAACTTTGCCTAAACAAATAACACTCCAAAAGATTTTTTTGACTATTTTTGTCGGAATGAAGCATGTTCTTTTTGTATACAAGGCTGTAATGCACTGATGCAGGGACCATAACAGCAGCTCTGGGTTCGGGCAGCTCCCCATACTGTGGGGCGCTGCTCATGATGGGCTCTTTGAATGCTGCGTTTACCCCCTGGGCCGGAGCAGTGGATGGCACATGCTGGACGCCGGTGCCCAGGCACCCTGGCAAGACAACTGCTGGAGCATGCGTGGCTCCCGTCAGAGCCCGTGAATTGCCATTTGGTGGGAATATGAGGGTAAAGGAGAAGCTGGGGGAAGAAAACTGGAGCTCATTTGGGTCACCTGCCATGAGGCTTAGATGTATCTGGAGCCATCACTCAGGCCTTTGGGGCCACAGTCCAGGATTACTGCCAAGTCTCCTCTTTCAAACATAGCCTAGGGTGCTGCTGCAATGCAAATAATAATTTATGACAGCAGCATATGGTTACATCTGTAAGAATAACATGTTTGTAATAATTAGTATGTGCTTTCAGTGTGTTTCAGTGGCCACAAACACCATTTTAATTTGTTTCTTAGCTTCCCCAAAGAAGTTACCTGCTATATGAGCAATTTAAATGGGAAATCCAAAGCAGTGTTTTTCAAGCCCTAGCAGGATACACAGTTCTGCAAACAACACAAAAATGACTCCACATTTTTTTCCCCCATGAACCGACTTGTAATTTACTCCTGCCAGTGTTCTGAGCTCTGAGCGCGCTTGTTGCTGGAAGACCTGAGACAGAGAGCACATTCTGAGGCTATTTGTTTTTCGGAGTTTTACAGGATTGAAGAGAAACAAAGTTTACACTTGGTTGCTATATATTTCCCTTGTATTTATTTTTTAATCAGCCGGGTTTTCTGCAGAAAACAGCACTCTCATTTTCTTTCCCTTTTATAGAAGGACATATTTATATATTCAGTTCAGAAAGGCTCCCATTTGGAAAGAGTGGAAGTTGTAGGAGCAAGGTTGAAGTGTGTACGATTGGGGTAGTCATGTATATTCTAGCCCTGTGATGGGAACCAAAAGCATGGGCATTGATGTGCCTGTGAATAGAGGAGCCATTGAAACGCTGGGTCGGCAGCACGAGCTCTTCTGTGAAGCATGATCTTTGTGTGCACTGCAGCCCCAGTCAAAACCCACCCGCTGCCCTTGCTCCTGCGCTCGCTGCAGCTGAGGAACCCAACGTATCTTTGGAGGAAACCCAGTGGCCAGTGAAGTGTCACGAGGGAGGACTTAGCTCCCTCCATCAGCTGGGAGCTCCCTGGAGGTGCTGTGGCTCCCGAAGGAGCCAGGGCAGGAGTGACGGAGGCAGGGGGTGCTTGGCGAGCCACACTGCCACAGAAGAGGAGGATGCAGCTAAACTCTAGTTGGACCTGACCTTCCAAGCTGAATGACACTTTTCCCCTACTAATTTTAGATGATCCATCTCACTTGAACAACTAGATCTGCATACTCCTTGTCTATCAGGAAGGATGTGAGGAGCTTACGAGCGCTTACGACGTGGTGGGAGCTCCCTCTATGGTAGACACTTCCTACCAAGAAAGCTTTCCTCTCGGGAACTGTTTCTCAGAAAAAAGAATTACTCCTGGTGCAAAGAATTTGCTTGCAGAAGGAAATCTCTGAGGACAGGCTCTAATGCAAGGAATCCACAAGTCCATTGGACCAAACTAGTGCCTAGCTTCTGATTATTGCTGTTTTTAATCATTAACTTTCAYAGCTTAGAAAACTTCATTTTCTAATCAGTTCTCTGAAAATGAATCCAAACCCAGCCACTGTTCTTGTTTGGGGGCTCTTAGGATGTTTTTTAAGCCATTTCATGAAAGAAAGCATTTTGTTCTAAGCAGTTGACAAAAATAATCCAGATCATAAGATCCAATTCAGCTAAATTAAGTATAGATATTACTATTTAGCTAAAATGGTAGTGGGTTTTATAAGAAGCAGCATTGCTACAGCAATGTAGACATTTTCTTTCTGTAAAGGTGAACATTGTGTTCTGCACTGTTACTTTACCCTTGTGGATCAGATTTCATCTGACCAAAGATGCTCTGTCATCCCATCAACAGACCATGACCATGCATGATATCCCATCAGGATTTTTAAGAAACTACTGATATTCAAAGGAGAATCATAAACATTACAGGTATTATAAGATAATGGTAGACTTTTCATTGCTGGGTAGCATAAAGTGGGTCTTCTAAATTGTTATTTTGAGGGTGACACTTCTCCTTTCAGGGCACTTAGAACAAATAAAAATGCTAACTGAAGCTTATGGGTCATTGCACAAATTCTCTTAAACTTTGTGATTTAGAGAAATTTACCTTTAAATAAGTAATACTCATGGTCAGTAGAGTCCTAAATAATCTACAGCCTTGGAAATGTCCTTGGAAAGAGAAAGATTTCTTTATATCTGAAAAATGGTTTCAGAAATGTCAAGAGTAATAATGAAGTCAGTTGAAAAGACAAATAAATAGAAATGTGTTGGAAGCTGCTGGATGTAGGTCCACAGGCACCTTCTGGGACTGGGAACATGTGGGGCACTGGAAAGAGAGCACAGCTCTCCGTCACTGAGATCCACCAATGTCACCTCGGCAGAGGCTGACACTCATCAGCATCCATCCAATGGTGGTTAGGTGGCCTGTGTGAGCGAGTTGTCAGTGTTGATGCAGTTTCTAGTTAATAAGGGGTTATCGTATGCCTGGCATCCTCCTTTGCTGTTTTACACAGGAATTTAGGAACTGATGTGGCTGAAACTGAGTCACACTGCTGGGGCAGAAGAAGGGGAAGCCAGATGTGGTCTGTGGCTCATCAAAAGGCATTTGAATAAATTCACTTCAGTGAAACCATTCCACAGATAAAGCAGTTTTATGTCTGAAATAATGTATTCATATTTTAGCAGCAAGGCATTTTAAGTAAACCAGTTATCCTTTCTTATAGTTAGGAAGTCATCTCAGAAAGCTACGGTCAGGAAACAATATGGAAAAATCCAGAGGACAATTCCATTGTTCTATGTTATTTTCATTGGAATTTCTAACTAAAATATATTCTTGCTCTGTCATTGTTTTTCAAGGACATGTCCACTTGCAAGTGCAGGTGTACAGCTAAAAATGACAGAATTCAAAATTCAACAATAAAATGGGTAAACTATTAGCTTAACAGTTAAGCTAACCTATCCCAAAACACACATTATGTGTGGATAGGAAACATAAGCACTGCTAAAAATATAAACAGAAGTTACACATGGGGAAACCACAAATAATTTGCATCCTGAAATGTGAAACTGTCTCTAATCACCCCACTCACATGCTTTTAAACCGTAGTGCTGGACAGAGATCAAACTAGCCACGCTCCAGTATCGATCCAAGACAGTGTTAGTATCCAGCGCTAAACACATCACACTAACCGGGGGCCTGGACTTGCACCCAGCCCAGAGTGATGTCATGGTGGTAAATTACTTGTAAGGGCAGAGCTAAGGTGCCGGGTGTAACAGAGGCGCCTTAAAAGATAGATTTAGGAAGTCTATTACACAATCATAATATTGACAATGTTCAGAGGAGTCATGAAGACCACGTACCATGGAAATCAAGGAAAGGCAGTCAGTTTTCAGTACCTGATTTTCGTCCTAACCATCCTTGCTGCATAATGAAGGTGCAGGAATGAGCTGCTGCATAACCAGTGAAATCAACAACATTTTGGTTGAATATATATGCACTCAGGAACCCTCTGGGACTCTACCATACTGCTCCCTACAAGTCCCTCCTTCTCCTACCAAAACCTTCTTATCCACATCTTTGAAGCAAGAAAACTTTTGCTGATCCTCCTGTTTCTACACTTCTCCCAGATTTTACTGTAAAAAAAAAAAAAATCTCTGCTCATACTGCTGGAGTTTSCCACCCTTCCTGAAAAAACAGCAGGAAAGAAGGTGCAGAGGACTGGAAAATCCTTGTCTTGTTTTGATGCCAGTAAGAGTTTCACCTAATTAAAGTGACAATTCCAAGCTTAAACAGGACTCCCTATGACATGGTTTTTATAAAGAACATTTGTGAATGTTATGTAAGCCAAACTGATCTGCAACACCTAAACTTGTCATTGCTTTTCATGGCGGAGGAAAGAAGAAGATATTATAAATATGTAAAATAAGGCTGTAGTACATTAACATAAATAACCCTAATAAATTGTAAAGCTTTGTAGAAAATGGAAAATTGCTAATGGAATAATGCACATTTGTTGATTCTTGGAGCAGACACTGGCCATACATCATGCACCAAAGCAAATGCTAAGAGCATTAGCACATAACAGCATTATTTAAGCTTCCTTTAGGGGCAAGATTACACAGTTATCGAAGCAGCCCACACTGAGACTGCTCATGGGTTCCAACAGCGACCGACTCCACTTTCTAGTTTTTGTTTGCAGGTAAGAGAGTATCACAGGAACTTGGATGTTTGCAGTTCTTTTTAATATTCTTAAAGCAATACCTTCAGCGCAAATTATCTATAATGAAAACTACCCTTACTACGGGACCAGCCTAGAGGCTAAAAACGCAAGACTGGGTAATTCCCTTTCATCACTGTGCCTCACTCAGCCTTGCCAAACAGCCTCTAGACAGGACTATCTGATGGTCTATCTGTGTGTCCATTCCTCGGGCATTTTCACCAACACAGGTATCAATAAAATTTAGTACAATGGGCAAGAAGTGGTGTGGACCCAGGACCCACAAGGAACTGAACTGAACCTGTCAACTCATTGCGTGTAGAGCACCAAATACAGTGACAAGATGAGCAGCAATAACTTTTGGTCGCCTCGGTCTGGCATGGATTTGAATGAAGGGGCAAGGAACGCAGGCAGAGGCAGGTGGTGATCAAAGCTCCTTCAAGACAGTTAATCCCTGCACTTCCCAAAATGCAGATTTGTACATAATGACCTTGATTCAGGAGGGTCAAGCATTTTCCCTTGCATGTTCCCGGTGGGGTTACTCACATTCTTAAAACTAGGCCCCACGCTGAAACAGAGGCCAAAAGGTACAACCTGCACACGCGTTCGTCCATCCAGTGCTACGAAGACTGGGAGCAAAAGGCGACCCACTCCTCTGAAGAGCAAACCCACAGCATCCAATAAAGGCATCCAGGCCGGGCATGTAGCTGTAGTGCTGTAGCTGTCCTCTGGCCTAAGGTATATGCTGCAGCTTTTTAAATTTGGCCCCTTCTTTCTTGTTAAGGAATGAGAATACTWTAGAGCCAAGTTAAAGGGATGAAAGATTGAAAGTCCTTGGTTGTTGATCCTCCTTACGCCAGATAAAACAAATAAGAGAGCCTGAAGGAATGGAAATCTCCCCATTCTGCCACACATTGAATTGACATTGAATTTGTTTATGGTTCACTTGTCATGAATTTTTTTTTCCTTTTTGGCACCAAACTGGCTTTTCAACTGAAAGCAAATTTTTGTATTAAAAAAAGCCCTGGTTGTAAAAATGGGCAAATTAACAGGAATGAGGACTTTCACACAGGAGAAAATGATTCATTAACTGCTCTTTCGCCATTGTAGAAGAGCCCATTTTTGGCTTGTCCTCAGAGAGTCTAAGGATGCTTATAACACAAGCAACGTTTAGAAAAACTTCATTACACAGAGAAAATTCCAGGCTTCAATTTTTCTTCTTGAGAGAGTTCAGCAGTTGCTTTATTCTGTGCATGTGTGTGTGTGTGTGCGCACAGGCGCGCGTGCGTGTATTTATACACAAAATTAGGTTCTAGCAAAGGGAAAGTGCATTTATGCAAAAAGCAATTCATCAACTACTTCTGTGCTCAGAATTCACTGAGGTAATTTAGGTGCTTTAATGGCAAGGTAGTTTAGGTAAGGTATGCAATAAATGTTTCCCCCAACCCCTCCAAACAGTTAGAGTAATGGAAAATGTGTGCTTTAAATGAATCTTTTCGGTAAAGTAATTCTTATTTTAATTATTTATCAGTTAGCAAATATGAAATATAATGACATAGCAAACTTCTTTGGAACCTCTATTCATGTTGTGGGAGCTCTTTCACATTAGCTGGAGTTTTATACTGGCTGTAACTAAAAGGCTAACATAATGCAGTATGCGGCACTAATCTGTTCCTCATAACATTAAATGTGCAGCAAGCAGCTACCACTGTGAGAAGACCCTTTGGATCTGTTATTTGCAGTATTTTCACCATGGCCTTGACCTTCGTGATGTCAGGCATATATTACATCTCCACTATAATTTACTATTGACATCATGGATTAAATTTGTTGTTTCAGCTAATGCAACAGAGCAAGCAAGGTAGATTGTGAAACAAAGCCAGCTGCTGAAATACGAGGGTTGTCAAGTATAAATTTACAAAAGATATTCAGACTGAGCGCAGAAGACAAAAATAAATGGACAGAGAAGCTATTTTTGACAGACTGCAAAGGGCTAGAGACTTAAACTTGAACATTGTAAATCCAAATGTCACAAAACACTGCTACAGAATGTGAGACATGTCTATTTCTCAGGAATATAAATGGTGATATGAAACCAAACTTTCAAGATGCTGTGCATTTTTGAAAAGTATATCACTATCTCCTGATAAGAAATTTAGTGATCTTTTTCTCTTAGTTTTAAAAACAGAGAAATTCATCATTTAAATTCAGTGACCAATATCATAACTGTATTTGGGGCAGGTAGATTACAAAAATAGCAGAAAGTAAGCTTTGCATAGTTTCCTGGTTTTCTAGAAAAATAAATTACGCTGACTGATATGTTCTCYCGGTGAAACTTAGTCAGTCACAGCTAATTAATTCTTATTTGGTTATTCACATATATAGGTGATATTTCTCATCTGAGTTATATGTCTGCGGAAGAATGGTGCTATATAAAAATAAAATATTTTATCATTTCATATATATTATGCTATTCACTTACTCAGGATGTGTTCTCTTGCCAAGGATTTACTGCAGTTTCTAGGATGATGTACTGTCTTACCGTCTGCAGCCAGGGCTCAGCAAAGCGTGACGCGCGCAGAGCCTCGGTGGGCAGCGGTGCCCGCGGGCCGGCTGCCGGGGCCAGGGCAGCGCTCTGCAGTTGTCTCCCGCTCCAGATCTGCAAATCRTGAGGGGACAAACTGAGGCTGCAAAGAGAGCACTGGTACGCTAGCCAAATCCTGCACCTTGGAGATTTTCAGCTCTGCATCTGAATCAGCAACAAGCATGTGCTTTCTTATTTCTTTACGGCTTGTGGGAATAAATCTAACTTGAGGAAATTAAACTCTGACTCCATGACCTAAATAAGTTGTCAGCGCAGATTTAAGAGGACCATAYCGTCGTCACAAGACCATCAATGAAGTAGCTGTGGGTTCTACCAAAATATAAATAGAGGGCAACATTTGGGGATAAATGCAGAGACAGGAACGATACTTTTCTGTGTGCTATTTGGAATACCTCCAAAACAACTGCGCTTTACAGAATCCTTTCCTCCAGTGCAAATCCAGTTGTGGCCTTAATGATGGGATAGCTACTTCTGGCAGTAGAAGACCAAAGGATTTGAAATAACATTTATAAAGAGCAGCCTTTGTTTCAAAAGGGCTTGAACTTTCTTTTTTTCTGCTACCCAAAACTCCCATAATTTCATTTTAAATATAAATAGGTATGGGTTTAAGCAAGGCTTTGACACATGACTAAAAGCAATGTTAAAATGAATGGTTTTTAGCTTTGTGTCAAAGATATTGTGGGAGATGATCAATGTAGGCCAGATCCAGAGAGATTTGACGCACCACTGCCTGCAGACACCTCTTGAGCAGCTCAGACACGCGATGCTATGATACGTAGCAGCAACAGCATGCAGCATGAGCTTAGCAGTAATTTAGATTCATTTTGCAGATCGAGCATTAAAAGCATGTTGTAGCGCTCTCTGGAGCAAAACAATTTACACTGGTTTAGAATTTTCCAATCTTTAACATCAATTCTGTGTGACCATTTCAGATAGCTACCTAATTTTGGCAATGCAATATTTGTACCTATTCATTCCGCCTTAATATCGATTTCCTCTAAGCTCTGCTTTTCTGGAAAAAATCTTTTCCGCTGATACACCTGGCCAGCAGATGTGGCTCTGCTATTATATGTGATGCAACTACGGGGGACGGCTGGCGTCACGGCTCGGCCCGTGATGCCGTGGGAGCGCTGCCAGCATTCATTAGCAGCACTTCCCCGGCAGCTTGCAGTCGGCAGTGCTATACCCTTCCTGCAAGAAACAGCCACTGCGGGCGCAGCAAGAAGGAAAGGCTGAGGCAAACAAAGCTGATTCTTGTTTACACGCCTAGTGCAAACGCAAAAAGAGCAAGCTCCCTCTTCAGTTTACCTTTTGTACCTCTCTGAAAAGCTTAGGTGTTAGAGGCCTGCACTGAGATGCATTCGCCAGGCAAAAAGCATTTCCGATTATTAATGGCTGGAGGAGGCCTCTGTGTAATCAAAGGGCACAGCTGCAGTGATATACGGCCAGTGACAAACGGCGAGATCTTTCCTGCTTGCCGCCACGCGCTTCCAGCGAGCAGCCAGCCACTTCCCGCACCGTGCATCTGCGAGATAAATAGCAGGAGATACGAACGTACGCAGTGCTCGCGCTCCCAAAAAGTATCGTTATATCCCCCCCCYGCACAATCCTTCTAAATATGACTCTGGTGCATTTTTCACAATTTCAGAGCTATTCTTGCTGTTTGTAAATAGATACAGTTTCTGAGCAGAGATTTAAAACCCTCTAGCAGAGCTGCTTTCTGCGGCATGGTTTGGAGCCAGTGGCTCTCGCGTGGACGGTGTCGTTCGCCGCGACAAGCGGCACTGAACTTATCTCTGAAAGGAACCGGTTAAAGAGTACACGAGAAATCATTTTTATTTTTCTTACGCAAGTATGCCAGCATAATCTGAAGTAAGACTGCGTATTCGCTGTCTGTTTAAGAAAAAAGCATTTTAGCTGTTTCTTCTGTGTTTTTTATGTTTCTAGCCACACTTTTTTAATTTACAAAATCAAGTATAGTGTGTAGTGACATTTCCTTAAGCTAACGGCATATCAGAACTGAGACAAAACTTTAAAGCTAAATAGGAAGCAATTGCCAGGGAAAAGTAAGGCCAGCAATGGTGTTCGGTGCATATAAAATGATGGGTGCCCTTCTGCAGATTTTCACTTGCGTTGGCGTTGGTACAAGTGGGTGCAGATTTCCCCAGGAACGAAACGTAAAGCCGGGAACGGGCAAGGCCAGCTCTTTYATGGCGCAGGGGCGGAAAGCGGTCCGCGCACCCACACAGGCACAGGCACGCGCGCACACGCGCCGGCGCACACGCGCGGAGGAAGCCCGGRCCGCTCTGTGACCCCCTCATGAACCTTCCCAGAGAGGCAAAGCTCAGCCGCGGAGGCAAAGGTCATTGCAGCATTCACACTGCTCACAAGCAAAAATCGGATTTAGCCACCCCTGGAAGAGCCCTTGGATTGTCGGAGCAAAATACTAGCAAAAACATTTTGCCAAGTGATCAATTGCCTCAGTTGGTGTTTACTGTCTCAGTATGGCTCAGTTCTCCTATACTCATTTGACAGCTTGTTAGAAATTATGTTCATTTCTCTCGTGTAATATGTCTATCCTGGAGAAAAACGGAGCTGAAGGAAGGGGCACAATGGGAGACACAGCTGGGAATTCAAAGTGAGCGGTGACACCCCTCGCGTTGCGGGCCACAGAAGTGCGAGCTCAAGAAATGAAATTACATGTTGTTACAAAGAAAAATACTGAGTTAAAGGCAAGGTAACAGTAAATGAAGTCTGCAGTTCCAGTTATAATTGACTTCTCCAGCCTCTCACACAGTATTTGGTATCGGATAGCACAGTGGTATCTTTGTCTAAATCAGAAAAAAAATCAGAATGAAATACGCAAGTAATATGATCCTACTTTCAGCAAGTCAGAAGTGAAAATAAATGTGGTGATTTTGCCTCTGCTGTAGCCTGAGGTGGACATTTGCCCAAGTGACAGCATTCAAGATACCTTTTAGCACAAAACTCCCATTGACTTCAATGGGCCCTGATTTAATCCAGACACAGCAAGTGCTATATCCAAGAAGAAGCACATACGCCTACCATATGAGCATCTTTACTACAGGAGACTGGTAGGATCTTGCTCTAAGAAATGAGTTATTAGGGACATTATTTTGTTTCCCTTTCCTTTTCTTACTGGCAATGTCCAATAAACTAATGCAAATAACAAGTTCCACATAGGGAAAATAATGAGTGAAGCTCAAGAAGATCAGAGAGATGTGAAAATTTGGGTATGGATTGAGAAGGGTAACATTAGCTTATAATAGCGTCCTTTGCTAATAGCAGATGGTTCATCGATATACTTCTCTCTAAAATATGATGGAAATTATCAGTATATCCTTCCACTCTGACAGTCTTTCCAAACAAGATAAAAAGAAAGAATGTAAAATATTTTGCCCATGTGTGATTATTAGTGCCTTCAATTATTTCTCACCCTTATTCTTTTTAAAGTCATCTGGATTATTCTGACCACTTATCCATGTCTTTCAGCTCATAAAACAATTGCTCTTTCACCAGTAATTGCTCACTCAGGGGCTAGTTTTACTGTGCTTGTTTTGGGGAAAAAAACACACATGGTTCATTCTCCAGCTACTGCACCAGCATACAAACGAAAATGCTTCTGCGAGACCCAAACCCTGCAGCTTTGGGGCCGTTCCTGCCCAGGCGCTGAGGACGGCGGTGCTTGCGCAGCCCGCTGGGACCTGTGCGGGCACTGAGGCTGCTCCGTGGCGGCTCTCGCCGGGGCACGGCCGCTCCTCATGCCCGGGCCGGGGCTCGTGCGGCCGCGTGCCCGCGACACGGCCGGCGCTGGAGCTCCCCGCTTCCCGCTGCCGGCGTTCGGGAGTATGGCCTGRGCTGTAATTCTAGAGGCCTGGGCTGGGATTATGAGGTAAGGCGTGAATTAGAGAAGTTCAAGGCAGGCAGTATTTAATAYGTATAACACAGAGAGGGCTTGCAGCCAGGGCTACTCTTCTGTCGCAGTCACGGGAGCAGAATAATGGAAAATCCGATCCTTTGATCTTTCTGCAAATATTTTAACTCCCTTTAAACTCATTCTAATGACAGAATTTACCTCATCCCCCCCGCAACGCTGCTGGGGGTGTGAACGTTCATAGCTCCTGAAGCGGCTGTGCAGGCTCTCCCTTCCCGGCCCCTCAGCCAGCAGAGAAATGTGCCCCAGCACTGGCCAGCTCTACTCAGGAGTAGGACAGGAACGTGCCAGGGCACACTCTGATCTACCCACGCTGACTTCTTAAAAAGCTGGAARAGTCTGAGAGGACTACAGAAGAAGCTAAGGGCATGCAAATATTTTTAAATGGTAAAGGCAATGACCAGTGGACATTTGGCCTCTTAATCTGAAAAGATCTGTCGTTCCAGTCATGAAAGCTTAATATTGGAAGCAATCAGTAAATAATTAAAGGATGGCAAAGACCATTCTTCTCCACACATTTTCATGGAAGTAAGTGTAGTCAAACAAGCAAGATCGTAGGGTTTTTTAATGAAATTGCAAGTTCCATTGATGAAGTTAATTGCACTGACATAAACTCCGACAAAGTAACATATTCACATTAAACGGACTAAAATCAACAAACAGATAATATTGAGTAATTTGGAACTGGAAGCCACCAGCCCCTGTTGGGGTCCCACAGATGCAAGTCATTGTCCCACTCCTATTCCAAAGCTTTGGGTGACAGCAAGCCAGGCAGGGCAGGTACACAGCACCCAAAGAAGATCAGAGCAGGTCCAGTGACAGTAACCAGGGTCTGCCAAAAGCCCACTGACCCCAGACAAGTCCGTAGGGCCCAGGCAGGTCTGAGGACAAGCTGGGAAGGCAGGTCAGCAAGGCCACGTCAGGGTCAGCACAGCACAAGGCTGGCACAGGCATACCTAAAATGTAGCTCAGGCAAGGACCAAGGACAAAGGCTTGGGCTTAAATGCAACTTCTGAGCCAATGGGCAAAAGCTGCCCCCAGCTCTTGCTCACAGCTTAGCTATTGTCACTGGAGTCTGATCCAGGGTCACACAACTGCACCATGGGCAGAGCTGGAGCACAGGCGGTGGCGGGGAGGTGGGAAGAGTTTGCAGAGTAACACAGGGCCCTGCTACGGACTTGGGAATAACAGTAGCTAAAGAAATGAACATGAGCTTTCATTATAATGTACTGATAAGGATGTGAAGACAAGATTTAGATGCATAATGTTAACTAGATTTCAGAAGGTGCTATTATATCTGTGTATAGCATTAGTGAAACTGTTAGTGGGAATATTGGATCAGGTCTTGAAGTATATTATGAAACTAGAAAAGGTTAAAAAAAGAATTCAAAGAAAAAAATCAGGAAAACATGCCCTAATCTGTTACAGTTACCCAAGAAAGAGTTAAAAGGTGATTTAATCAAAGTCTGCAGATATCTACATAAGAAAGAGATTTCTGATAACAAATAGCTATTTAGTCTTACAGAAAAAGGCACAACAAGAGCCAGTAGTTGGAAGCTGCAGCACTTTCTCCAGCATGGGCCATTAATCATTGGAACAACCTACTGCAGGATGTGGTAGATCATTTGAAGTCTTTAAATCAAGACTTTGTATCTTTCCAGAAGAGATGCCCTCTCTGAGGCAGGAAACTTGCACCTGATGCAGAAACTGCTATTGGGGTTTACACCTTGAATTACTCAAGGGTTCAGGTGCAAGTCCTTAAAATCTGTTAAATTAAAGAAAGACAAAACAGCTGTGTGGAAAGTATGGTAAAGACAAGTAAGTGGGGGTGTTACAGGGGAGAGTAGCAGATTTTTGTGCCTTTATTACTAGAATTTGTGTGGCTGTTTACAAAAGAAAACATGGAACAGAAGCAGAGTGAGGAAATGAGACAGGTAATCTTTTTAAAATATTTGTCTTCTGTCCTTTAATCACAGTGGGATGAAGATATGCTTTTTGCTTGAAGTTCATCCAATGGAGTTCTGACTGAGCATGGTGATTGTCTCACCAGTTGTTATTTATGAAGCGTGGATTCTTGGACATGGTTAAAAAATACCATTTGGCCTTCTTTTAGCTAAATCCCATTCCTTGGAAGCCAGTTTAATCATGCCTGAATGAGATCTGTAAAACAGAAGCACTTTGAGTTTCCTACAAGGGAAAAAGGAAGACCCCAGCCTGTGGGAGAGAATACAGCTCCTATGTTAAAAAGAGCAAGTGCATAGGGTGCAATGCCACAGCCCCAGTTT
Source organism: Apteryx rowi (assembly GCF_003343035.1). Taxonomy (NCBI): domain Eukaryota; kingdom Metazoa; phylum Chordata; class Aves; order Apterygiformes; family Apterygidae; genus Apteryx; species Apteryx rowi. The sequence goes on from NW_020447309.1 coordinate 975,182, forward strand.
TGAGTTCCCACTGACTAGTTTATGGCCAGGACTCCCATGGGGAGGGGCAGAAGTATATGAGGATATTTGATAATATTTATAATAATAGCACCAAGCATTTATGCAATTCTAGTGCTCTGCTCTGATAGGACCTTCTTTGTTCTGGGAGCTGCACAAACACAGAAAAAAGGGGGAGAAGACGACCCCTGCCCTGAGAGCRCAGGACCCAAAGCCCCCAGCAGCCTGTGCAGAAAGCTAGAGGCTTTCAAGGCTGCTGGCAAGATGGAGAGAAAGGACTCTAGTTCCCCACCTGCTTTGAGCCTGTGTGAGAAATCGTGCTCTCAGATTTGATGCAGAGTTTCAGCCTCTGATATGCAAACAGCTGCTGGATGAAAGTGTCTGTTCCAAGCTCACAGGGCTTTTCATGATCAGAGAGGAGTAATAAAGAGCTGGATCAGGGATTATGCTGGCTTTGCTCCATCTGTCCCTTGTGAGCCAGTAGCTCTGTCCCTAACCCCTCTGTGACCTGAGCATGTGCAGTACGTGCAGCCTGGCTTGAGACGCTTCATGAGGAAATGAAAAGGTATGGGTAGATACCTACTAATTTGTCACCTGCACGCCCAGATGCATGCATGTGGCAGTGTAGCCGCGTGTGCATGTGTGTGCATGCTGCATGCGTATGTATGCTGTATGTGTATACCATCACCCCCTACYGGAATATGACAGGTTTGAGCTCTGAGTGCCTTGTGCCTGCACCAGCCCTGGTGTAACAGGGCCTGAAACCTCGCTCAGGGGTCTAAGTGCTGCTATAGCACAAATGAGAATCAACCACAACAATTCAGTACAGTTCTTACTGTTATGTCCTTAACTTATTAGCCCTTTCACATATTTTGCCATTTACATTGTTGAATCACTTCTACTTTTTCCATAAGCTTACAAAAACAATCAATTAGTTATAACAATAGCCAGGGCTTTTCTCCCCACACAAGCCCTTTTTAGTCTTCCTTCTTCTAAAGTCTGCTGTTGGGCTGAGCAATATTTTTGCCCCCTGGGGGCTCTGTTTCGCCAGTGATGGTAGCCAGATGAGGCATTTTGGGATGACACAGAGCACCATCTCAGCAGAGACCCAACATCTCTCTGAACTACCCTGCGAGTGCTGCTGGTGGGAGGAGCCAAAGGGCAGGCTCAGCTGCTGCGCCGCGTGTCCCCGCGCTGTTAGCCCAGCCTGGACCCCTTGCCGAAACCTCCTCAGGCTCTGAATCCAGCCTTACGCATTGTTTTACTTTGGGGCTGCACGGGCCTGTGGTTTCTGGGCGTATGTTTTTATTTTGTTTTGTTCTGGAAGTACCAAGGATGTCCTTTGAGACCACTAGAAATGGGGTTTATATAGACATGGTAGAAGACCAATGTAGGCTAGGAAAATACAATATGAAATTACTAGGAGAGACATTCAACTGGTTGAAAATAGGAAGTGATGAGTTTTTCAAGTTCAGAAAGTATGGTTATTTTTCTCTTTCTTTTTCTGAGCGCCTGTGAGTATACAGAGTCCTAATTTGAGAACTGGAAGGCACTGGGTTTGTTTATGAGCAAGTAATATAAACTCCTTTATCAGACTCATCAGTACATGGGGCAAATCATAAATTACCATCTCACTCTTGGCTTTATGGGAACAATGATAGTTACCCCATGTGAGGATTTGCCCCGTTTTTGAATCAGGAAAACCAAGCACTTTGCTTCTGGCAAGGACAAGCTTAAAAGGAGTCACTCCTAATGCAATCTATCCTTGAAATAAAGCTCCCTCTCACCTGCATTCCCTGTGTCATCTGATAGGGGTTTCAAATGTATAATTTTCAGTGTTTTTATATGACATTGTTGGGACAGGGAAAAATATTAGCAACATGATTCCTAACAGACTTTGCATGAAGTCATCACACATTTGACTTTCTGCTAGACATAAATCCAGCCTCTTGTGAACTGTGCTGCTCACATGACATTCCCATGAAGCAGCTGCAGATGATAAGAGCTGCTCTGCATAATTTGCTTTGAAGTATCTTTGAGATAGGATTAACCAGATGATGTGCTCATGCGCACATGCACTTGCTTGCTCTCTTCTCTCTGTTGTTGTTGCTGCTGCTGCTGCTGCTGTTGTTGTTGTGTTCCTACAGAAAGGTTTGTGGATCGCGGATACCCATCAGATATATGTATGCCTTGTGAACAGACCGTCTGTATCTTGCCCAAAACATGTTAATGTTCAAACAGCTAGAAATGATGGCTGTTTCTCCCACACACTGAGCAATGTGAAACTGCTAAAATCAGACAGTAAAAAAACGCTGCAATTAGCCAGCACGAGTACCTGACAATACATCTGATTTACCAGCAAATGACTGTTCTATCTATCTTTCCATCAGCTTTCTTTCAAGTCCAAGTACGCATTGTTTTTCAATCATTAGCTTTTGAAACACGATTTCATTAGCAAGAACRCTCTGGCATTGTCTGACAAAGAGAATAGTTTATATTTATATTGGGTGACATCTCTGTCTTCTGAGACGCTGGATTGTTTTGTAGCTTCTTCCAAGGGATCGTTTTGCTGAGTGGAGAACCACATCTTTGCCTGTTCGTTTTCTGCATCACTTGTTATACACAATGCAAAGGAAGTGACTATGAAAATGCAAATGAATTTAGCAGTTTAAGGAGTGCTAATATGATAGCTTGCCGTACATCCGAACGGCTCAGCGCATGACTGGGTAACGCTCTGCACTGCAGAAACATGTGAGTTGCGGGGAGAAAGTTGGAATTCAAATTTATGACTTCTTCCTTCTCAATGCCAATCCTCAAATAAAAGAAAGAAACATTTACAGGGCACAAGTTTAAATTCCTTAATCTTACTAGCTTGGGTTTGGCTCTTTGTCTTTCTATATTCAAATGAAGCACCTCATCAAAATTAGGTTAAGATGGTAAATAAAATCAAGGTCAACTGTTTATTAACTTTTGTTTTTACATCCTTTCTGTTGAAATGCATCTGCTCTGAAATCTCCCGGCTGCAGCCTCTAGATGTTTAGTAGCAATACTGCCGAGACTTTTAGGTTTTAAGGATTCTAAAAGAACAATATAACATGATACTGACAATCATAAACAGATACTAACTTGCTTCAGTTTGGAAACAATTGCAGCCATATAACCCTTGGTGGCCTCTTTTATATGAACTTTTATTTTTCTCTGTACAATGGCTAACATGGGAGCTATCCCCCATCCAATAGAACAGCTTGTATTTGCTCAGGAAATGGTTAAGTTACAGCAGGTCACCCCTGTTACTTCATGGAAATGCTTTGATTTGTCTTCCGTACTAAAACAGTTGGTCATTTGTTTTACTAACAACTCCCCTCAGAGAAGAGCCTCAATACTATCTTAAAAAAAATTAACTTCACACATGACTTTGTCAAGAGGCTTATCTCCATCTCAAGAGAGTTCAAATTTCATAAAATGCAGAGACAGCGTAGTTAAGAGGACAGACTTTGGAAATGTTATTTCCTTTCTTTTTGTAGCCCATACTACCAATTCAACCCTAAGATTTTTCCGGAGACTTTCCTAGGCATGTAAAAATATCTGTACTTGACCAGCCCTAACCAACTGGGCCATTACCAAGAGGGTACTGCACAAAATAGAGGTCTCGTCTTCCAGCTGCACTCTGATTAGTTCAAAGACGGATCTAATGGGTATGTCCACAGCAGTCACACTTTAAAGACACTTTGAAAGCTTCTGACAGTTTGAAAAATATTCGGCAACATAAAAATAGGGAAAAATTCTGGACTGGCTGATCACTTTCAAAATGGGGGAAATGTAACTGCAGCCCCAGAAATAGATAGGCAAGGCATTCAAGGATATGAATAGGACCAGGTGGGTAGGAAACGTGGGGTTTGGGCAGAGCTTATTCTACCCTCCTCTGAGGAGTCATATGAACATGAAGCTTCTTGCTGTTAAATTTGAGTAAGTCTTGTTAGGAGGAAAAAAAAAAAAATCCTCATGACTGTACCTCTTTCATGTTGTTTAATTACTGTAGTTTAACGATGATAAGTTTAGTTCTTTTTGTACATCCAGATCGGCTGAGAATGCTTTCTGGGCTTGAAATAGAGGAAAATAAAAGATTTCTCTTTGTTACAATTTCAAAGCACTTCACATTCACCACAAACCGTCTGCAAACAGTAAAGCACAGAATACCAGCCTGTATCAAGTCATTAACCTTTTAGGACTCAATCAAAGCACTGTTGTGTGACACTTTATTAATGAATGCTTTAATGTGGTATATAAAAGCTAACAAACATGGAAACTGGCAATGATTCATCAAATTTAATATTCCATCAAACATTTCATTTTGAAGACTGACACTTTTTAAAAATAACCCAAAGGAATACAAGTTCAGAGAGGTGCCTTAAAAGAAATTCATCCCCTTCCTTTTAGGACTTTTCAAAATTGTGATTTTGAAAAGCAAAGAAAAAATTAAAAAGGCAAGAAAAATGCATTAAAATTTTGAAGCACTTATGTGACCTTCTAAATAACATTTTAACATATTTTATGGAATCTGTTGTGAAGAGTGAAGGAAGTTGTCCTTATAAATACACTTGCAGTTTAGGTCACACATTGTCTGCAGTCATTGCTAGGAGGCAAAAGCCCTGTTGTAAAACAGCTGGGCTTCTTGGCTTGGGGCAAAGGCAAATTCCACAGTCAGAAACCTAATTAGACACTTTTGGAATTCGCGGCACCCTTTCACGCTATGACCTTTCTTTTTCTTTCTGCCTTCCCCTCTCTTCTCTCCATCTCCCCCCCATATGTCCTCCCCCCAAATGAACATTTGATCCTTTCCTTACTAAATATGTCGCTTTTTTACATAAACACCGTCTACTGGCCAAATTCAATCCTGCTGGTAATGAGAGCAACTTGGATTTATGTCATGGCTAAATTTGTCCCTGTAATCCATTTAACCTCTGAGCAAATCTAAGCTTATCCAGTCTCCTAAAAATTTTCAAAAAGGTGGACTGCATAGCAGTGGTCTCAAAGAACCGGTTTTGTCTGTCCTGGAAAATTCAGAAGTCCTCAGAGAATTCTCATTTTGCCCTGGGATGAAAAGCAAAATATTCTGACTTTTTATAAAATACAGAGGCACGGTCTAAGCCTGATCCATTGCCAGGGTACTCACCTGAATGTGAAAAGCCCAGGTTCAAATTCCTGAAGGGACTTGAACCTGGGTCTTCCATGTCACAGGTAGATATTCCAATTCCTGGCCTCATATGCCCCCCCCTTTTTTTTTCTTGACTGAAGTAATGACTCTGTTCTGAACCTGACTTTTCTCATTGAAAGATTTTACACATCTGCAAAACTTTTTTTTCATTGTAAGACAGTTTGTTTTTTTTTCAATGAATAGTGTATCACCACAAATTTGCCAACCTCTTATATCCTCAAACAAACATTTTCAAAACTTTTCTGAAAGGAAGACGCGTACTAATTAAAATGTTATTTGTGTCAAGAAGAAATAATATCCAAAATCAGTGTCTAGAATCTGGGCATCTGGTAAAATAAATGAATTACTCTGACAGAATAAAAGGCTATTAAGTGCCACTGAAGGTGTATAATTTACAGTTAGACTATTATATATCATTTTCCTAAATTGTTTTTATAACTTAAGTTACACTTCTTATCCAAACTCATTTCCAGCCAAAGAGCATGTTGCCTCACGTGGGTTTTTGACTTAACAAAAAATTGCAGGATTCATCTCTTAAAAAAAAAAAAAAAAAAAAAAAAGTATGATAAATAGGATATTTTAATTGAATTGGGTAATGGAGAACTGCCGTGCCACTCTTGAGAAATATCTATAACTCACTTATGCCTTCTGGTATTTGTATAGCATGTTGAATCATGAATCACAGAGCAGCTATCGCAAAAAAAACAATGCCTCTTTGACAAAAAATACATTTAACTCAGCTGAGATTTACAGTAAAGATGCATGCATACATTTTTAAAATCACATATGCTATTATGTTACACTTGGGGAATTGTTTTGGTAAACCTGTGGACTTCAGTAGTACATTTCCTGTTCCAAATTCCATAAAAGCACTAATGAATTACTTCTTGCCATGTTCCATGAAGACTTATTCTCATTTTACAGATGGAAAAACTGAGGCAGGAAAGCTGACAAAAGTGTGGCTCAAAGCAGGGGGCAAGAGTAAATGCTGATGTAGGCAACTTGCCTCCGTTTTCCATCACTTCCAACCCAAGCAATGTGGACCTTACTTCTATTTCAATTACCCAGCAGAGAGAATTTTTCTCTGGCAACCCCTTTCCAGATCAAACGGATTTTTTAGACTTTTGTACCACTATGCATGTGGGTTATGGAAATACGTATTTTTCCCTAGCCAGAGGAGTTCTGATAGGGTGTGGTTTTGCGAGGAAAGAAACAGGGTGGTTTAGGTAGAGTTGATAAAAGCTGCWGAGTCCTTGGGCTAGAGGAAGGATAGAGAAGCCCAGCCCAGGATGTGGGTATGCTTTGGTCATAGCTGGGAACGATGAGACACAGTATTTGTCACAGCCACTGAGAGCAGGAAAGGGCAGAAATTGAGTAGCTACAGGGTGTGCGCAGGGACGGCTGGAGCTGGGATTTTCTCCAAGGAAAAAGGAAATTTGTCTCTCAGGTCTGGAGGGGGAGAGGGTCAAACCAGGCTGGTCCTTGCAGGGTGCCAGAGGTGCCTGGCGAGAGGAGATCTTGGCCGAACAAAGTCCCAGCACCTACAAAGAAGGGCATGAGGAACACAGGGCTCTTTGTGGCTTCAGACACAGGCGATACGGCCTTTTCCTCCGTGATTAGCGCGGGACAATGCCGGGCTGCCGCGCAGCTCCCGTGCAGCACTGCTGCCACGAGCCGCCCCGGCGGCCCACCGAGGCCAGGYGCCCGCCCGGCCGGCTTTCGGCACCCCCCACCACGCGCCTCCGGCCTGGGCCCTGGAAATATCTCCCAGTTCATCGTCCAGAACGAGTATGTATCCATTACATGCTATTGCAATTTGCATGGGATTAAATATTTAAATTGGGGAAAACCACTGTTCATTATCATTTGGAAGTATTATTTTAATCATAAACTAAAGCTCAAAACAGCACTAAGCATGCATGATTGCTACCTGGTCAGCATCGTCAAGGTCCCCCGGAAAAACTAATTAGTATGTTACTATATATCTACATACCTCCGAGATAAAYGTTGTTTGTATCTCCTTCCCTAATGACAGAATAGAGATTGTTCAGTAAAACACCCTACCTCTTAATATGCAGGGTTTGTTATAGGAGCAACTCAATTCATATTTCCACCAGTTTGATAGTAAGTGAACAGCAGTAGCAATATTAATCTGCAGTAACCTGTCAGTGAACTCTACAGCTAATATGATGTAGTTATGATTTTACCATCAATCAGAACTGAACAGGCCCTGGACAATCCTTACAGCACTGCCTCAAAAAATCTAATTGTGCAAAAGCTTCATTGGTTTCCAACATTTCTTTTTTATCTGTCACAGACTTTTGGCCTACTACACAACCTTTTATTATTGGTCTTATTGCATTAGGTTGTTGGACAAAAAAGAAAAGGCTAAATCTAAGAGTTCCCCTGCATTCCATCATTTGTTACCATGCGGGATCCTATTTGACAGTTCCATATTATTTTAGATTTAGATAAATATTATTAGGACATATGGTATTGTGTGAACTTTTGAACCACTGATTGCCAATGTATAAAAAAAAGACTAATAATATTTTCACTTCTGCATTTATTTGCATGTGCGAATGTATAAGAAATATAGAATGAAAATGGAAGAATTAAGTCCTAACACAGAACTAGATTTTAGATGAAATGTAAACCTAGACATTTTTTGTAGTTGATTCTATTCACGGAACAGAAGAACAGTTGAAAAAATAATTATTAACAACAAATATGAACGTTCACAAAAGTTAGAGAGTTCTATTAGTAATTAAGATACTACCCATTTTTCTGTTCAGGCACTTTTAGTACATCCATCTATTATGTAGTTCTGCAGCTTAAATTAGACATGTGTGTGTAAATATCATAAAAGAAGCACAGACATGCATTCTCAGCAAGAATGCTTCTTTCAAACACTGGCTCTAAGAGATAGGTTTAAACATTACAACCATACTATTTCTAGTGAGTTTACTACGCAAGAAGTTCTCATGTAACTTTAAGATTTTAAACATATAAAAACTTCAAGGAAGATGAACTATTAAAATTATCTGTTTAGTCATTTTAATCTTTTGCATCTTAAATGTAATCAGGCTTTTCAGAACTGAAATTGCTAATCAGCACGTTGGATAAATGTTTCCATTTTAAAATGTGCACATTTAGAGATAACAGCTGGCTGTAAAGAATATATTTATATTTGTGATTTAATGTATCACAAACTTTATATTTGATTTCATTTAGCTTTGCTGAGAAACAGAATATTTTTGCTAGCATATCTACTTTGACAGCAGTTTTACAGCAGCAAAAAAGCATAGAGCAATAAATGAGGTGTACATACAATGCGTTATGTAGTCTTGAAAGTGAGCATCTCCTTTTAATAAAACAAAAAATTTTAAACAGTTTCAGATGATTCCATCCCTTTCTAACACAAGCTCAGTTCATGAAGAGCAGTAAAGGTTGTGCGTACACAGAAAACAGGCGATATATAGTCTTCAGCGCTATAGTGTTTGTTCATTAATTCAGCAAACTGTATAAGAATTGGAGGGAAGATCTTTTTTCAAAAAAAGAACATTAACTTCAAAGAAATATTTTTTGGCTATATGAACATCAAATGAATAGCTGAGTTTTAGCCCTCAATCAATCATAATGTAAAGTAATTGTAATCTAATGAAAATAGCCATACAAAATAAGGAAATGGCTGTTGCATCCTGTTAAAAACATGCAGGAATGCAGCTTTGGAACTACTGAGAGAGCCGATGTTGCAGAAAGACAAAAACAGGATGTTAAATTGTTACTACCATTGGAAGCGACCGGCTCTTTCCGAGCGCCGCTCGCCACGGCTGATAATTTGCAGAGCTGCCTCTAGGGGGTCCTGTGCGACTGCAGAAGGCCGCGCCGCTGCGGCGCCTTCGCGGGCCGGGCCGGGCCGGGGGGTGCCGGCTGCCGCCCCGCCGGCGCTGAGGTGCGCGTACGCCCCGCGGAAAGCGCCGCGCGGGGCCCGCTGCTGCCCAGCGCCAGCCGCCTCCGACGTGCGCACTGCAGAGGCGGGCGCTGCAGGGCGCCGGCCCGCTCTAAAATGCGCGCTGTCGTTATGGCGAGAATGATAAAGAATTTAGCTGTAATTAATACAGTTACGTTACACTGCATATGCTATTTTTTAGCCTACTGTATTCAAAAACCAACCACAAAATTGTTTACTCCACTTTATGTTTGTAATGATTATTTAAATTTTTGTTTTGGAAAACTGTCGTTTTTTTCTTAAGCAAAATACCTTGCTCAGTAAGGAACGCTAGGTTTTGCTTCAGTTTCATATTCCTCTTTTTGCGAGATTAGATCGTTACTGCTACCTGCTCGTTTTCCTCAGCTCTTCAAGAATTGATTACAACACATTTTACAGAGTTCCCATTTCCTTCCAAAAATGTCATTAGACTGTTAATAAAGAAATGAAAAAAAAAAGGTACAAGTTAGTGTGGTGCAATGTGTTGTGCCTGGCCACAAATATAGCAATAGAATCATAAGCTCAGTTAGTTAGAGAACAATAAAGCCACAGCCATTAAAAATAGTTCAAAGATTAATAACAGAATAATTAAGAAAAAACCTCAAGCCATTCTTTAATGAATATTTTAACAAGAGTAACAACATTTGGGGATTTTTGTAACTCATGACAACTCTATTAGTCTGGATTTTTCAAACATGAGAACATTTAGTTAGAAATCTTGATTTTCTCCAGAGGAGGTCAGTGAATGAACAGTTGAATAGTACAGGAGTCTGCTAAATTATTTTGTTTTGTTCTGATACCTGTAACAAAGCTCACACATTGCAACAACCCAGTCCTCTTAGTCATGGCTGTCACAAGAGGGTGACTCTTAACCAGACACATCTCTAGTGAAATTGATAGAACTGGAGTATTCAAATAATTCAGGGTAATGAAGATTTTTTAACCTTTGTTATGCACATGGCCTCATTTTATGTAAAAAGGAAATAAATGAAGGTTCTAACTGTCACAACTTTTACTGCAAATTATAAAACACCTCTCACTATTCAGTAATTGAGAGGCCCGAACTCAGCAGAGCACCCAGAGACAAAGTCAATTTTAAGTCAAACCTAGACATTCTGCTTAACAGAAGGGTATCAATATGGGTTTAAATGCCTGGCTGAACTGGCCCCACACTCCATAGAGGGAGGAAGGCTTGAGAACGTTTATTTTTGGACACAGTCCTTCTCGGGACAGAGTAACCCCCTAGCCAAGGACATCCCACTAATGAGAGATACCCTCTCCCTCCACCCCGCCTTTGCTTTCCTCACTCTTTGGGAGTCCAGATTCAAAGAAAGATTGGCCAATTTTGAACAAAACACCCTGTGGTTTAGGCCATCCAAGGGACTTTGGGAAAGGCTTGTCCTGGCCATAAAACCCAGTTACAGACAGTCCCTCTGCGACTGTGTCGTAACAGTCAGGGGGCTGCTGGCTCTTGTGGGATGGGAAAGCTCCCTGGCAGCCTCTGCAAAACAAAACCCTGCCTTCCTCTGTATTTGTGGCATAGAAGCCGTAATAAGAGTAGTAAAAATAAAGTGATGGGCAATAAAAGGGATTGCAAGCTGTACAGTGATTTTGTCCAAAAGAATAGCCATTATGGGTTGGGCAACACACATACAGGAAACCTGGGTATCTCAGAGCCAGCCCTGAAAAGAGGCAGACAGTGTGAGTAACTAATGCCTGACTGTTATTTTCTGGTCAGTCATAGGAGACCTAATCCAAAGTACAGTCAAAGTTGAAACAGTTTTGTATATTTATTCCAAATAAATTTGTCTTATATTCTATATAGCCATGAGCAACTAAGTAGAGAAAGATTCTCCATCTGTTAGAAAAATATGAGCGATTGCAGTTAGGATTCCCATCCTGAACTTCTGCAAGAGGTCAAAACTCATAAAATTCTCACTAATTGAAAATAAAATTGATGGAGGCGAATCAAAAATGTCCTTATTAAGTTTAAAATATTAATTTAAAAATATTTCCCTTTTGACTATTTAAAGTTGTATTGAGCTAGCTGGAGTTTCAAAAGAAAAAGATTATTTTGAACAATTTTTTTTCCATTAAAAATGCTGACATAGATGCTCTAAAAATTAGATTTTTTTTCCCAGTATTTTTTGAATCAAGCAATTTTGAAACTGACCCTTCCTTGAAACCATTTTGGTTCCAATGACTCACTGTTTTTACAAGAAAACATACCATTGTTTTCTCATGCAAAGCTGCTGACCAGTCTACATGTGACTCCCTATTCCTTTGAGAAATCCAAAAGAGAGGATTCCAATCTTGCCACACGCTGGATCCATTGCTTAATATTTGCATGAAGTGGATAGACAGTTATGGAGTATTTTTAATCTTCCTTTATACATCACAAAATAAGTAATTCACTGCATTGTGTGCATAATGCAATGAGGAGATTAACGTCAAGTTTAAAAGGAAAATATAAGAAAATAAGATTCATAATCGGTGCATGAAAGTGCTTGAAACTAACTGCTAGACTGACCATTTTCTGATAGATTGACCTTATGTACATAGCAAGGTCAGAATTTGCAAGCCAGTTCCTCCATTCCCATTAGAGCTCAAGGGAACACTTACAACCACAGCCGATCATGTAGCCTCTATGCTTTTATTCTAAGCCAAGAGGCCCATAGTTTCCTCTCTAATTGAGCTGAAGGACATTTTAAAATAATTAATAGGATTTGGTGCAACTAGTATTATTTGTTTTGTTGTGTGTATTCTAGTTTTTATTGCCTACTTCCAGAGCTTAAAGACTTTCTTAGGAAAGGTTGAATACTAACAGTTCTGAAAGTAGTCCCAAGGCAAGGCAGAATATAAATAGCTCTGCAAGCACAACAAGCTGAAGGCTCCACAGGGGCAAAAGTACGTCAAGTAATTAAAAAATACTGAATGATATAAATAGGGAATAGCCCTTTACAGTTGCAAACCATATATTTAAAAATATTATCAGGATCTGAGTTGCTTTTAACTATCATACTGACAGGACTAAAGCATAAACTGGAAGGGTCAAGGTGCAAGGGGGAACAGTCTGTTCTGCATGCAGAAAAAATCCCCGAGAAGCCAGCCCATCCTTCCCACATCCCCTGCAGGAAGATGCAAACTTCTGCCTCTCCTTAAGGAACACACAAAGCGGGTGCCCTTCCTGCCGCTGCAGATCCACCCACACCACCCGACTTGGCAGGCCCGCCTCACACCGCTCTGGTCTTTTGTAATCTCCAGCAGACTTAGAGCTGCCGGGGGAACGTGGGTGCCAGAGTGACGGGCGTGGGCTGGACACGTGGATGGATTGGTTTTCAGAGGGTCTGATTTCTCCACACTCCCTGAGATAGCCACTGGTGGTACAAACCCAACCATGTGTGCCAGTCCTCTGCAACGGTCCTATGATACTTCCTCCAGGTTTTCACCCATAGCACAATTAAATTCCTATTAGGCAACCTTCTTCTTGGATGAAGATAATAACTGCTGATTTTGCCAGGACATTAAAAACCTAGACTTGGCTATTTGCCCCAGATCACATCACAGACCTGTCCCTCTTCCATTATTTAGGGCTACCATAACTTCCGTTGCTCCACTGAGTGAAGATTAGCAGATGCAGGACTGAGCTTCATGGGACAGAAAATGAAGAATTCGTGTATACAGACTCCATGCTAAGCAACTCTCTGACTCCACAGTGGAAAGCTGGGATTTTATTTTGCTCTTGTATGTGGGCCTTGCAAACTGGGATTGACTTTTCCTTCTCCATAGGAAGTCCTGACAGACAACCAATGTGCGAGGCCTTCTGATGTCTCACAAGCCCCTGAAGGCTGTGTATATTTTCTTCTAAGCAGGGCCCTACCTGATGTTGCAGCACCATCCATCATGTCAGCAACCAGCACAGCTCTGGGGACACAATTTGTTAGTTAACATAGCCTTTGTTAGCTAGCTCTCCAGTAGCACAAACCGATGGAGCTCTACAGCTTTCAGAAAATTTCCAGCAATAGGCAAGAAGCAGCTTCGCAAAAACTAGGCCAGGTCCACTGATTTGAACCATCCACTGAACCATCCACTGATTTGAACCAACCAAAAATCTGATCACATTGATAATCCAGATGAYGTTCCCTGCCATAGAATCAGCATTCTGAGGTAGTTTACCTTTTGGATCAAAATGAGACTGTGGCCCCTCAAATCCAGTTTTCATCTCTTCTTAAAAGTATGTAAGGTGCAGGAACCATGGATGGAAACCTTATGTATCTGGACTTTTCCCTTTTGGTTTTTGCCTATTTATTTATAAATATAAGAACAAACATACATGCAGCACAAGTATTCTAACAACTACCAGTGCACAGGAGTACAAATTGGTGTGCTGTATCAGATGAATAAAGGAGAGGGCTGATAGAATGAGGAGAGTAATTTACTGTGCTCTGGTCTCAGCTGCCAGTGATTGCAAAGGGAACTCGGCAGATGTTTTTTTGATAAAGGTTCTTTCTTGTTGCTGCAGCAGCAGCAGCAAAATCCATTGTATTATTCTATAGGATTTTGCACATCATGATTCTGCCATTTCAGTTAGCCTTAACAGCTGGATGATAAAAAAAAAAGTTCCGGTGGATTATTTGAAATTTGTCACGTTGATTTAGTTTCATTACTGTTATTAAATTTTATTCTGGAATGGTTTACATATCAAGAATACATAATGGGTTTCTGTGTGGCCTGGGATTTATTCCTTGAATGAGGAAAGGACTCTACTGTGACAAAGTCATAAAGCCTTATTGACTTGATCCTTTGCCATAAACATAGGATTCAGGGAGTTAGACCAAATATTAAATTGATGTGATGGTTGTATTTTCATCAGGAGAATAACCTCATCCAAAATAAAACCTCACAGTAAGTCTAATTCTGTGGAATTGTTTTAGAAATCTCCTACTCCCAGGCATGAATGGGAAAATATTCTCCTAATTAAGAATTCTGTAGGCAATAAGGGTGAAGAGAACCAACACAAACATGCATATTTAATATACTATCCAGATCCCAAAGCAAAATAAAATATGATAACAATGTAACAAAATAAAAAGTGCACAGACATATGGAAGGTTTTACAGAAACAAATGGATGTTTCTAAACACAGAAATAATGAACATAAAAAGGTCCTATCAAAACTGACATTATATTGACAGAGAGAATGAGCCAACTGAAATCCTTGATCCAAACAAAATGAAATTACAGGGACTGTTCAAATTTGATTTGAATTTAGCTTTTGGATCTCTTCTTTTCTAGTGGGATCACTCAAAACTCTAAAAAACTTTTGAGTTGGAGCTCAATTTTGTGGTGTAAGCCAACACTTAAATGTGAGTGACTAACATTTTGTCACGTACCTTGAGGGTAATTTGCATGTAGGAAAAAGTTGCCATGTCATATAACGTAAATTACTCAAGATCATATGTCACCTCAGAGAGATATACTCTTGCTGATTTGTAAATTAAAGACAAATGACAAAAGTTCCTAATTCCTTCACAACATAACTACTCATGAGTTTCTGCTGAAAGACTGCCATCAAAAGGCAATAAATCTTCAGGAAATAATATCACAATGCAAGCTTTAAAGCACTCATGACTTTTTCGCAACTTTCTCTGGAATATTTCTTTCAGAAGAAAGCAGATGGCAAAATACTCAGTGAGTCAGCTTTTGTGTTCTAACACTCCCATGGGTTTCCATTAATTTGAGTTGTCTCTGCACAGACATACACAAGAACAGAAATAGCTGGCCATCTTTTCTGAAGATCACCACATTTTTCTTCAAAATACTTCACTTTATCAGGAATATTTTTTTAAACTAACATTGCTATAAGTGCACTTTGGATATAGAAACATGATGAGAGGAAACATAAAACAATGCTTCAAGCTGAATTAAATTCTCGGATCCAGGACATCGCTGGGTCTAACCCAAAGTCCATCTTTCTCCCAATAAAGCCCTTGGACAACTGACCTAACCTCGTTGCTTCTCTGCCAACCCAACTATACAACTGGGCAAGAGCAGGTCCTCTCTGCAAGTCACAGACTACTGCTGAACTGAAGTTTCTCAAGAAGCTAAATCACTAAAAAGCATCAGATTTATTTATTTACTGGTTTACTGGGGGAAAAACAAATTCCTTAGAAGACAGATTTTCAGAAGAATTCAATGCTGACCTCATTCTGTCTCCATTGATGTCAATGAAATCCACTGAAACAAAATAAATGAACGCTTCTGAAAAATCTCACATTAACATTTTATAAACCGTGAAGAAGCTCACAGTAACTTCATTCGCTACATCGCTAGGAGCAAACAAAGCCTGGTCCGGGGTTAAGTCCAGGCTGGACTCCTGCACGTCAGCCTAGCTGGCTGGAGGCACGAAGCAGGACAAGCCCATCACCGCCTCACGCAGAAGGGGCCGAAGCGCTGAGCAGGGCCAAAGGCAGCCCTCCTGCAGGACTCATGGGCCAGCCCGGCRCTGAAGACTTATAGCTGTCCACAGGCCTCTGAATAGCAGCTCCGTCAGAAAGTGGCAAGTGAGTGTGTTTGTGCTCAGCGGCTCTGCCGTTGCCAAGGGTTACAGAGCACAGCGAGGAACCAGGGCCCAGCACAACATCGGAATAAGCATTTCAGCCCAAAAAAGGAAAACATCAGTTATATAAATGCAACAGAGCAGGCTAAATAAAAGAGATAATCAAACATTAATATAACCAAATTCCTTTCCAGTGTAATGCATAAACATGAGAAGACATGAAGAACATGTTTCTAGTAACAGAGATTTTCCGATGACAAATGCCGATAACTCAGGTTCAACTGTACAAAAACCAACAGGAGAGCCACAACAGACCTACAGAAATGCCCTGGCTTATCATAGCCTGGTGATACCTTTGCAGGAGAAGAGAGCGCTGCTGGACGTGGGCTGGCCAGCGTGTGTCTCCCCCTGTCCCTGTGCGCTCTGCTTCTCCAAAGCGTGTGGCCACCATTGACCACYGGCAGGTCAGAGAACAAGAGTCACACTGAAATATGACTGCTGGCACACAACAGCGATGAGGGTCAAACAACCCATGACTGGGAGGAATTAAAACTTTATGCCTCTGCTGAGACCAGCTGCATCTCCTGACCAGCTGCACAGGGGAAGGGGGCGCCCCATATGACACCTCTTTGGATTGAAGGCAGCAGGCAAAACAGCCAACAATTACATGTTGACTGTTCCTTCTTCAGACCACCCACATTTGCTATTAGTCACCTAAATGCACACTATTTTTCAGGTGCTCTCATTTCTTGAGCTCGCACACTGTGCAGAGACAATACTGAGCTAGTCACAGTTTTTTTAAAAAAAGGCTTTAAATTTTAATAATCTTGGAAAGCTGTTAGCTTGACAATCCCGTTTTCCATAAAACTCACATTCATAACAAGCAATAAAGATGAATGTTTACTGCAGTATAACCCATGAGTCTGCCTAAACCATAGATCTGAAGAGGTCTCCATTAAAGGTAAAATGTAGCATAGGCTTCATGCCAGATCAGTCTTTGTTTCTTTGTCAATAAGAGACAGAGTGCCAACTGTCATGGTAGTTTTATAAGGAAGTCATCTATTTTCTAAAAACTTGATGGAAACTTGCAATTCATTACATGTAGGCACTCAGCTGCCAATACTATTAATTGACATCACTTTCCTCCTCATCTCTGAGGAAGAGTTCTTCACTACTTTCAGCCAAGAATATATATTTCTTCTGATCCTGTTTCTAACTCAACATTGATATTTACTGCTCTCCATATAATTCCTCTGTTTAAAAGGATAGAATCAAATGAAAGACAGAGACCTGGCATTCTTAATACAGGACTTTTGGCAATTTTATCCATTTCTTGTGCAAGATTTGTATCTAAGACACAAGATTGTTGCAGAATATCAATTGACTCATTCAGAATAAATATGCTTTGAGTCCAGCATACGCACCACAGATTCACAGCACACTGAAATCAATAGAAGACTTTGCATAGGCTGCATTGAACTTCAGCTGCGTACCACAGTGTGAAAAAGGACAATATACAGTGGCATGAAATGATTGTTCTGTCAATTAACTGCTCTACAGAGCATAACTAGCCTATCTGAGAGGACTACAGACAATCATTATAGCATATTCCATAGGAATTTCTTTTCTGAGAGTGATCTCTATTTGTAGTCAAATTAATCACTGTAAAAATATTCATAATAACCAATATAGAACCTGCTGGCATCTCAATATTTGATCTACCCAGGAATATAGTGTAGAGTGGTAAGTATTAGAAATGTAAAAGAAYTGTTAGATCAGATCTCATTCCTTTCTCCTGCCAATGCAAAATTATTTCTTAGTGCTTTTGTGTACTTGGGTTTTGAAATATGCCTAGTTTCAGTGTTAAAGTAGCTTGGGTAGACAGAAGGAAGAGATTTTTTTTTTTAATGATACTTCTCTTTAAGTCTGGTTCATGCCACACAGTTAATCAATTTGCCTCACTTCCATCCTTTTTTTTCCCCATCTCTAAAAAGAGAGATGGTAATATCTGTCTATTCCCCAAGACAGTTATGCTCATTACTTATCACTTACAAAAATACTTCAGACTGAAAGAAGTGTCACAGAGGCAATATGAGACATAATTTGGTCTTTTACTGTGTTTCTTACTTCCGTTTTGTGTTGCGAGCCAAGACTCATTTCTGATAGCTATCATGTTCCATTCCTTCTCTCATCAATTACTTGAAGAAGCTACTGCCATCCAAGGTTAACTTTTTAATGATTATTTTAGTTGCGTAATTTTAAGAGAGTAAAATCACTCAATTTCATCTTATTCTGGAGATCACTAACTGTAATTATACATGGAAATCATGAAATGAAGAAAAGCTAGATATACTCTAATCCATTTTCAAGGTCTAGTATAAGAAATTCAGGTCAGTTATTCTTATTTCAAACAGCATAAATTCACCAGTGTTTCAAGACAATAGCATTGGCACTGAGTTATGGTGCAAAATTTTGTTTACAAAAAAGATTTCATTTTTCCTAAAGATATGGTGGAACTATATTAAAAAGAAATGATTCTGTTCTGATTATTTGGTCAACAGAGACTCGCAAGTTAAATATGAACACACCTAAAAAACACCCTCCCCCCCGCCAAAAGACCACCCTCCCAAAAACTTCCAAACCCCAAAACCCAAGTAAACAAACATAACCCCAAACCTTATGCTAGACAAAGAGTTCAAGGAGAGTGACTAGCCTTAACTCTTTTAAGGACTTTTTTAAACACACTTTCAAGAAAAGAAGTACTAGTGAGAAAACAGATCCTTTCACACCTAAGAAGAAAAAACTCAGAAACGGCTCTGATACCAAGTTCCTTTTCAACAATTTCCTCAATGGGAAAAACACAGAAGAAATGCTTGGAGCAGAGAGGGAGGGTGGGAGAAGGATACTGTGAAAGAAACTGCAACAACTGATAAAGGACAGATAAGGGAACATATGTGGGAAATGTGAACAACTAAAAAAAATCTGGACAACCTGCATCCTACAGGACTTAAAAGAATTAGCTGAGATCACTTATGCTCACTGTACATAAATCAAAGACAATTGAAAAAGTTACAGAGCAGAGGAAAAGATTAACGTTACCAACTTTAACAACAACAAGGGTACTGCAGCCAGGCACTCTCTTGTAAATCCAATTTCTGTTTCTAATAGTCACTTCTGACTTCAGTGAGCCTTGGCTATAGAGCCTTTATCAAGGACCAGGAACCATAGCACACATTGTATATGAGCTTTAATAAAGGTATGATGTTACATCTCATAGCATGTTAACTGAAAAAGTAATTCCAATTGGCTTGGCCATTTCCATATGGCTTTCAAATTGTTGAAGTAATGGAATTACAGGAAATAAGCTGCAACGTAGCGAGGTGGTGGGAAGTATCTCCTGGCTACCATGTGGATGACTGCTAGGAACAGTCTTTGTCTGACTTCTTTATTAATGATCTGGAAAAGGGAGTGTACAGCACTTTGATGAAACTCACAGATATACGTATGAAAGACAGAAAGATCAGTGTACAAAGAAAATAAAAGAGTTTCCTAGAGAAGACAGAAACATGGAAAGAAAATAACTAAATGAGAGTCAGCTTTGAAAAATGCAGGCTAGGAGGGCATCTGAGGAGGAATAACAGGAAAGAGAAATCTGGGATGCAATAATGATGAAAGAGATCTAAGTGAGATATCACATGCTAAATGACATAAACTGGCAACACGATATGGTGTGAAAAGGCCAGTACAATATTGGGCTGAGTAAACAGTATCACATCACTGAGAAAGGAAGAAATAGCCGCTCTCTGTATGGTGCTGCTACAGCTCCATCTGGAACATTATACACATTTCTGGATATTGACAAATTAGAGAGTTCAGAGAAGAGCACCAAACATGATCCAAAGACTAGGAGGATTGATTTATGAGGAGAGATTTGAAGAGTTAAATACATAAATTGCTTGGCTAAGAAATGATAAATGGGGGACATGATAACAGCCTACAAATATTGGAAGACGACCAGTGAAGGAAAGGCATTATTCAGCACGAGTCACAGGGAACAGCTAAGAGCCAAGAGATGTGACTGAGAAGCAAAAACATGCACTGCATATCAAGAAATCCTTCCTGAACATGAATTATGATAATCTGTGGAATAATTTCCTGGTGGAAGGTACAGGGAGCTTCTACTTGTGGCTTTTAAACATACCTGAAAAATCCTTCAGGAAACATATGTGCCACTGTATGAATGCCCATAACTGCAAAGGTCTGGACTCAGTGACCCAACTGATCCATTCCAGCTTAGCTGAGCTGGAACCACTCTACATCTCTATTTTCTTGAAGCAATGAATTGGGCTTAGGAGAAATGACTGTATTTGTAAAGATACTATGTTCTTATTTGTGTTTCTCCCTATGCTGCCTGCTACCTTGGCATTCATCAAACTGAAATAAACAATAGCTGCTGTTACAGAAGTACTTTTATTACTTGATGGTTGTGGTAAAATCCTCAGCACCTGTCTTACCACTGTGTGCAGATAACAAATCAGCAGTCTGATATCCACTGAGCGCTTTCAGTGATTCTGCTGAATAACAAAATAAGAAGCTGAGCTACATTCAACGTCAATATTGGACGCAAGTGCAGGACTGGGGGATGCATCTCCTATCTTCTTTTTAAGGTGAAAAACAATGATATAGCAATGCCTGACCACTCTGTTTATTTTGGGAAGTTCACAGTTGGCTAGTACACCAGAGCCTGGCTATGGTATGGCCTGGCTAATAACACTGGAATACGTAACTGAAATCCTCCCATGCCCAGCCACAGGGGGTTATCCAGGGAGACATGTCACAGCATGCCATACAGCAGTTTAAACAAAAGTTTAAATCTTGCAGCTCCCTTAACTAGATATATCTCCCAAAGTTAGATTAATTGTGAGTCTTTCATCTTCAGCCATCTCTGAAAGGCCTTATCTTTATCTCTGCTTTCAGAGGTCCATAAATTTCTTTGTGTTCAAAGGCTCCATCCCTTCCCCCGATGCCTCTCTAATTCAGATATTCTCCAACTCCAGCACTACTGTCAAGTCCCTCTGCATTTAATCCCCTTAGATTCTCTTTTCATGCCTCCTTCCGTATCTTCCACCAGCTTCCATCCAGCACCTCACCTGCTCACTTCATCCTTGCTGAASCCTTCTGTTGGCAACTTCGCTGCTGCCACAAACTTTCCCAGCACGGGCATCAGCATTGCTACTTTCTTTTTTTCCCCGCTACGTCTTTTGACCTTGCTGGCCACCCACCTGTGTGCCACTCAGCTTGGAACATGTCTTTTCTGGAATTCTCAGAAACTACCAGGGTGACTGTAAAAGGTTTGACCAGACTGTTTCTGAACCATGCTATCACTGAAAGCCTAAAAGATATGAAGACATAATAAATTTCAGAACCACGAGGTTTGTTTGAATGGCTTTACTTTTTCTGTGGAGGTGTTCCCCCCCTCCAAAGGTAAGATTAACTGTAAACTGTTGATAATAGTTATGCTTAAAGCACTCAGAGAAAAAGCTAGTGTGAAATACGTTCAACTTCAACACTTCCCTTCTGCTAAATAAGGGGATTTAAATCACTAAACAAAAATGGATTTAGTTTATAACTAGGCAGCTATGATTTCAATGTCATTTTTATTCATATTGTTCTACGTCAGATATAACTGATTCAGGTGAATCAGTCTCTGTACACTAGGTTACCATAATTATGCACTATACCCATTTCAAAATTAGTTCCAGCTAGTTAGCTTCACTGCAAGACAATTCACTCTGCCAATTGAGAATTCAGCCTAGTTTGATGATGGATTCTTATAAACAGCAAAATCCATTATTTATACACTGTAGGAAAATAAACTCTCTGGCTGGCCGGGGATATGAAGCATGCAAAGGGTTTTCATTTTAGATGGTTGGAAATTTTAAACTCAAGCAGCTTTTAATCAACATACCATTGAAAACAAATTTCAGCAATTGCATTTCTTATTCAGCAGTGGTACAATGTAACTGAAAATAGAAACTGCAAAAGCTTTATGGTCTATTACTCAACATGTGCTTATAATAAATCAGATGTAAATAGCAGTTATTGTGTAACAAGAAAAGCAAGAAAAGAAGACCAATTTCAATAAGCTGGCAGGGCTGAGAAGAGGACCACTTCTGTCCTACTGTTCTGAAATAATTCCTACAATTCCAACACTCACATGTATCATTGTTTTCTATTATTATCAAGTTACAGTAGCATCCAGAGGCTGAAGTCCCACGGTACCAAAATAGTTTTAAAAAGCTGGTGCCAGTTATCTCATTTGTGAACTAGGCATCATCACACTTTAACCGCTAGTGTGGACATCAAGGCTAAGCCAGGCTCTCGGCTGAGGGAGCAGTTGCAAGAGATGTCAGCAGCTGGCAGGTTGGTGCTGAGGTACCGCGTGTGAGCATCACAGCCAGGGTGCAGGGAACTGAGCTTCCCAGCAGAGCCTGGGCAGGCCCCTGCAACGCTCTGAGCTTCTGGCACTGCCACAGCGCAAAGCGGGGCTGCCACAAATGCCACTAAGTATTGCATCTCAGATCTTCTAACGGAGACAGGCACCTTACACCCATTGAGATCAAGGTGTGTAAAGGCCTTCAGTGATCTGGGCTTCAATAACCATGGTTCCAAGCATCAAAGGGAATTAAGCAAGGGTTTTCCCCTTGGAAGAATGGAGCAATTAGCAGCTCAACCAAAATGGAAATTCTCTGAAAGAGGTTGGAATTCCCTCTCTTCTATCTGCAAGTAGAAGAAAGACAAGCTGTTTTTATCTATGGCTCTGGAGTTGTTTACATTCTTAACAGCTTTCCTTGAACTCTAGATGAAGAAGGCTAATTATGAACCACACCAACAGAACATGAAAAATGTGCACTCCACAGAATGACCAAGATATGGGCTACAGTTTTTCACATAGGCAATATAAAATGTTATAAAAATCAGTCATAGATTCACTATGCCTATTCAGGGGATCTATCACCTCCCCCCCCCTTAACCTCTATCCTGCATTCCCGGACTGCCGTTCTGGGAGCTCATTCCTAGCACAGTGTCATGGGTTCTCTGTAGTTCCTCAACTCAGGGTGCAGGCTGGAGAGAGCTGGAGGTGAAATGAAATGTTGTGAAGAGCAGACATATGATACAGGCCTGCCTGTAGTATGTGACCTAGCACAGCCTGGGAGGGGAAACTTGTTCCCTTTGGACTGTGTATCCTTCCGAGTGAAATGACAAAAGAGTTTGTTGCAAAAGTTTGTGAAGATTTGCTACAGAGTCATTTTGGGTGGGCCACCGGTAAGACTTTGAGATGGTGAATTGGAACAAAAATCTCAGTGAAAAAGTAATCTTTTTGATGAGTAATTATAATTTGCCATACAAAAAACCCTACCAAGTCCAAAGGCAATTTTTTCAGGAGCTATTGCTCTAACACAAACAAGCAGCATGTGGAGGTATGTGTGTTTCAGCAGGCAGCAAGGGAAGGGCCAGCATGGGGGGAATGTGCATGTAGCCATCTGCAGGGGATACACAGGAAGACAAAAAAGCTAAAAATGTAGATGAATTCTTCAGTGCAACAGTAGCCAGTACTGCAGCCAATGGTGACAGAATTGTTCACCTGGCAGAAAAGCAGTATGTGTTATTTTAAGTTGGACAGTGATGCATAAACCAATATGGCACTGGAATCTAACTAGAAGTTATTCACAGTAACAGAAATGCTAAAGGTAGCAGGTAAAAGCCCGTTACTGGATAAAAGTATGTCAATTCCATGGTTTCCTCAGAAGATGTCTTCACTGGAGAAACAGATGACAAAAACAGTCTAAGAAAACTCTCAGGATATTTTCCGTAGCATAGTGGCAAAACAAACCTTCTCCAGGTTGTTAGTTATTAYATATAACTTAGGAGGAAAAGGATCATCACATTTACCTTTCTCCATTTACTCTAGGATGAAAGTCTATGGAAAAGTATGTATGGCTTTTAGCACAAGGTGTTTGGTGCAGCATATTCCCAGCATCTGTTCCTGTGTAAAGGAGAAATTTATATAAGATTTTGTTTAAAGGTACCAGAAAGGTGATTTCTACTGTGTTGAAGAAGAATACTGAAAAGAACATGGGAAGATTAGCTATGCATGTATGAACCTGTGAGAAGGAGCAGAGATGTCCTACACTGCCTTACAATGAAAAGTGACACTAGAGAAAATCTTCAGGCTTGTCACATATGCCAAAACCAAACTAAACCAAACAGGAGCTAAGAAAGAAATATTCCTCAAAAGCAAAGTATGTACTGGCTAACACAGGCTGGGAAAAAAGCTATATATCCTATGCTATTTTTCTTACTTCTCCGAGCTAGCCCAAATAGAAGATTCTACAGATGTGTGTATGTGCGAAAAGCATTGAATTAAATGTGATGCAGCTGACATAACAATTACTGACAATGCCATTATTTAGTTTCAAGTAGTTTGCAGTTAACTACAGACTCAGAGTTAAACTTGCCAATGGAACAGTTCTTACCCCAAAACTTCAGTAGAGAATAGTGCCAGATTAATAAAGAATTTATTGAAAAAGAATCCAGAATTAGAGCCTGATCCATATTTAGAACAACTGAGTTCCAGAGTAGCATCAATGATGCATGGAGCTGTCACCTGAGGACATTTTTTCCAGCAGAAAATTGAAATCAAGACTATCTACAATATTAGATAATGGAGACTTGTAGAAATAGAGGGTGATAGCAAAGCGAACTCCTCAGTTAAACTGGGGGTTCTCAAATCCATCTCCTGTCCACCCCATCTGGAAGGAGGATGAGAGCTCATACAAAACTTCATGGGGATTTTAAGCTTCCTGGCAATTACAAATATGTGTTTTTAGAGTAATTGCTGTACAAATGATCCTTTCAGGTTTTCTGCAACATCCTCTCCACATCCTCTGCAGATCATCAGCATGCCCTGGCTGTAATCCCCGACCTGATCCATTCTGTTGACTTGTGTTACAGCATTACTTTTTAGCATGCATGAAAGACAGGGATTTTCTTTTAGATTACGCAAATAGGATCAGTCATCATATATTTAATGCAAACTTGTAGTGTACACTTCTTCAGGGTCATTTCAGGTACTGCATTTATGCAAAACCTTGCATTTGGAACAGAAAACTTGTTATATATTTAGTGACAGCAGGTCTTATTTTTGCAAGTATGATTTCAGAGGGTTTTTTTAACTGTTATATAAATAAACAGTTAATTGGAAGGTTAAGCAAATGGCGTGACTTTGTCTAGATCACAAGTATTTTTATTCTTAGAAATGTCAAACCATAAAAATATTTTTATTGGATAAAATACACAAACACTTAAACTACACAGATAAGGAAAAATAACCTAAATATCAAAGGCATTAGGCTCTTGCAACTGCTACCAGAGAATACTGAAATTTTGAACTGAATGTAAAGAATTTCAAAAACTGCAGAAAAGAATTGTTTGATTCCCACATTCTCTTGGCTGTCTATCGCAGTCTAAAGAAGACGAATCTGGGCCCTTGCAGGGGATGAGACCTTCTACGTGCTAAATGACTCAGGAACCAATTTGCTGTTCATCTTTGATAGGAGCTGGGACACTCATAAGTGATTACTGGGCTTCAGTCTAACTGTTTGAATATGAACTGCTCTAGGGGGTGGGCAATATTAGGTATCCACCTTTGAAAAACTAAATCTAAGTGAACAGCAGTAAATCTTCAAATTTTGCAACTGCAACTGTAAATCTTCGAATGTCACAACCATATTTTCTTAGTATGAGGAAGAGCACAAGTCATACTCCTTCACTAGGAAATCAAAACAAAATTCACCACAATGGGGTGGAAGTTTAGTGACTGATAGTTTTTACTCTATGGCTTTGTATCTTCCCTGGATGCAGAGGCAGTAAGGCATGAGCTGATTTTCCCTCTGGTGGACCCTGTCTTTCCGCTGCACCATGGGGAAATCCCTGGAGGCCCTCCTGCACTTTAGCATTGGCTGTTTTCCTCAAGCTCCCCTTCGGTGCAGTTCCTCTTCTGCTCCCTTGAGCCTGGACAGGGGCATTCTGGAAACCAGAGAATGAGGCTATGAGGCTAACCAGAAGTGTTTCTGGTCTCATCCACCCTGACAAGTAGGCAGAAATGGATGATCAGCTGCAAACACTGATGCACCATCACAGAAAAGGAGAGCTGGTGGCAGAGCACAGTTTTCCCATCAGAGACCAGGTATATCTGCGTTTCAGATTTACTCCTAGGCCAAATTTTCATGAAACCTTACTAAAATCCCACGATTGCTCACTTGCTGCTCTTTGGGCTCCCATCCTACACACATTACCCCACTGTCTGAGAAGCGGCGGAGGGCCAGACGGAGATCAGCAACATTTACCACAGCACAGTTGAGCGTAAACCACAGCTGATGTTACAAAATACCTGCGGTATATGCAGGGCATTTCCACTGAGGTTGGCACTATAAATAGTAATGATGGGGCAAACACTTAAGAAAAAAATCTGGCCCACAGAAGAGCACAATATGCATTAATTTCCAGGCAATGGGAACATGCTGTTTCTCCCCGCTCCTTCAGCACCCAGATGTTCCCCTTATGCAGCTCTGGACTCTTTTCAAGTTCAGCTCGCGAGCACTCAAATTAACCCAACGACAGGATCCAGCTGAGAAAGTGCAGTGTGCTCTGATCAGCGGCAAAGCTGCCTGTTCTGCTTCAAAACGAGACTCACAGGAAATTTTTTGTCTTCATTTTCCAACACATCAGAAGAGTCAGGCATTTTTTCCCCGGAATTTCCCGTTTCAGTCTCACCATGTAACGCGCACAGTTTTAAAAAGTCGCATCTATSATCAAAAACCTAGTTTCTAAAGCTTTTGTGGAGCGCTGTGAGCGAAGGGGGGCCGCGAACACAGCTCAAGCTAAGCACCTCCTGACCGCTTTTAGGAAGGGGCCGCAAGAGGTTTCCCAAGAACGCCTCGTCCCCCGCCGACGGCAGCTCAGAGCGCGCAGCTCCTCAGCACCCC
>NW_020447309.1:1002141-1122253 GCF_003343035.1 Apteryx rowi
GCGGACGGCGCAGGCGCGGCGGAGGCCCGCGAGGTGTCGCTGTTGTTGGGGCCGTTGGGGCCGTTGGGGCCGTTAGGGCCGTTGGAGGGGGGGCGGGGCGCCGCTGAAACAATACAAAAGGAAACGCGTTATTGTTGTGGGTGCCGCCATCTTGGCTGGCTGTGCTCATCGGTGTGGGGTGAGGGGGGGAGGAGGGGGGAGCCGAAGGCAGGCGCAGTAATAAGTTGTGATTTAACCCTCTGGAGGGCTGGGGTTCGGCAAGGCTTCAGTCTTGCCGTATGTCAAGCTGCGTTTTGCCCGTTACCGAGTCGCAGATGCTCTCCTGTGGAGAGCCGAGGGTGAGTCCAGCTTAATGACTCCCCGAGCTGCGGGGCAGGGAGCACAGAGAAAATATGGCATGTTGCTTTGCATTCAGGGAGGAAGCATACAACAATGACAATTGCGATTTGGGGCTGAACAAATTTGATGAGCAATTTATACCACAAAGGAATGCCGTGTGCTGTATGTGCTCAAAGGGAGGCTTCACGAGCGGCTGATATAATTTGCTGGAAAATTGAATTTGGGGGCAAACAGAAAATCAAATCAGGGACAGAAAAGTGATAAGAATGCTGAACAAGGGCTTGTCCTAGAAATCACAGATGAAGACTGATTTCACTGCTACTGAAATGGCAGAGCTCGCTGAGCTGACTGAAAATCAAAATCAGGCAGACATGAGGAGGTATCGTGAGGCATAAACGACCAGCAGATTTTTTTTTTCCTCCCCTCTTTCTTGAAAATCTGGAGCCAGACTTAGAGGGGAGCCTAAACTGTGGTTATTTACACCTTCTGGTCCCTTCATAGGAAGGCCATAGCATAGACTCCCCTTCAGAGCCWCTTTTTGTCATGTAGTTTAAACCTTCCTACATATAATCTGTGTGTGGCCC
The DNA here is from genome assembly GCF_003343035.1 of Apteryx rowi. Taxonomy (NCBI): domain Eukaryota; kingdom Metazoa; phylum Chordata; class Aves; order Apterygiformes; family Apterygidae; genus Apteryx; species Apteryx rowi. The sequence continues at coordinate 1,003,065 of NW_020447309.1, forward strand.
CTGGAGATCAGTTTGGAAGGTGCTGTCCACGAACGCCCGCCCGATGGTTTTGTCATGGTCCTGAGGGGAGGAGGATCATTTCCAGTCCTGGGGGCTGTGCCCAGCGTAACACTGTGACACTCAGCTGCCAGTGAGGCGCAGCTGCCGGGGGAGCATGCCCCAGTGCAGTGTTCCCGGCAGGGCACCACAGGTTCGTCGCCGTGCCCTGTATCACACTCGGCAACCCCCCTTCAGGAATATTTCGGGATTATAGTAAAAGGGGTCTTTCTGGCTAGGGCTGCTGTTTAACAGCAGACCACGTTTAGATGAATTTCTATGGTGCTGCTGTTTGCTAGTGCTCCCGTGGGCAATAGTATTCTGAACGCTTAAAAAAAGGCAAACAAGAAGAATGAAAATGGAAATTAGGAGGTAAAAAGCTCGTAGTAAGAATGGTTGATCAAAACAACTGTGTAGAAAAGCGAAATATGCTTAACGCCTTAGGCAAATAGAGGGCCAAATTCTTCTCTGACATTAACTTGGTCCTAAACCTTTTGATTTAAAAAGGTAGGCTCGATGCAAATCAGTACAGAATCTATTTTTTTTAACATTCAGGAGAAAATTAATCTAAATGAGGATCTGTCAAAAAATTATCTCTGTTATCTCTTTTCCTGAATTGTTCAAAATGACAAAACTAGTCAAAAGTGAACATTTTTTTTTAGGAATTTATCACATTCTGAAGCTGAGTTTTGCAAATTAAAATTGCAGTTAAAAAGTAATCAGCTTTAAAATGCCTTAACTAAACTGATTGTTTTTGACATAGCATAATCCTATATTCCACAGAATATAGTGAACAGATATTATCCTGATTAGTCCTGGTAGAGCAAAAAATGAATACTTCAGCTCAAGTAGCATTTTAGAGGCAGGCTTTCATCTTTGCTTTGTGGGATTCTCTCAGGATGCTGCCACCATTAGAGAGGGCAGGAATGGGGCATGACGCTGGGTTTATGCCCTTCCTCCTTTCGCAAACTGAGATGCAGGGGAGCAACACACAGTCCCTTGGTAATGCCCTGGAAGGTCTTTACAAAGCCACAGCTCTCAACAACTAGATGCTGCAGTCTAGTGACGCTTTATAAAGCTGTGCAAGGAACAAGTGGCAGTTTGCTACTGTAATATAAACAATAATGCTTTCCTCTACTCTCCGTCTCCTTTCCTACTTGGTCCATGAATTTTCCAAAATAGGTGACTAGGCACTTCATCTGAGTTTACAGATAGAAATGTCTTATATCTCCATAACAGAATAAGACATTTAAAGAAAGCTGTGAATCCCCTTCAGAGCAAAGGGAACTCTGGAACGCATGTCATGACAGTAAACTGCTGTGTAAAATCATCTTTAAAATTTTGCAGTTCAAATGACAAAGATTCATGCAGATGCATTCAAATGATGCAAGAAGCATTGGCAATCTATGAGAAGACATCTTGCAGTAGCAGCAGGGACAGATTGGGAACTAGTTGTGTTTTGTTTGTTTTTTCCTCCCCACACACAAACGCACATGCACACGCTCCATAGTGGTCTACTCAGACAACAAATCGCTGACAAGTGTATAACAAGAAGCATTTCTAGAGAGGCTTAAATCATCCCTCATGGTTTTTACCCATGCATTTGTGATCAGTAAAAGTATTAAATTTGCCACTTCCAGCTACAATTCAGCTAGAATACCCATAGCTGAAGATGTCTTAAAAAACAAAGAGAGTTAAGCTGAAGTTGGTGGCCACTAGCTTGGTAACCTTCAGTAAAAACTATTGGCAGCTAGACCGAGGGTCTCTGCTGCTTAACACAAATCAGAAAGCGCAGATAGCTCTAACGGGTCTTAGGGAAAACATCAAACAAGTACCAGAAGGAATTCAGGAATACAAGGGATTTTTTTTCATTTTTATGTTCTTGGGTAATTCACCACATTTAACAGCTTTACTAATTTCCTTGTTTTTAACTATGAGCAATCCAGTGTTTTATGGACATTCTAAACCCTACTATGGAAAAGGTGTCAGGTCCCAAAGCCTGCTGTGTGCAGTTTGTGTCATGGCCTGACATCAATAAAGACATAAAGAACAAAAGAGCATCTTGCAACTGCTGCAAAATTGGATATGTTGAAGCCAATCCCTGCTCCCAAGAATCTGCAATGATTTCTCTATTTTGGCAGATTAGATTTGAGTTCAGAAGAGAGTTGTTCTCCTTCTTAAGAGTATTCCGTCTTCATTTGTGAATTTATCCATAGAATAAATAAAACATGGGCAGCAGCAATGTGAATATTTATTTGGTGGGTCCACCTGAATCAAAAGAACCAGTAGCAGGGATGGCTGTCTTATGCTTCTACTAACCCATCCAGTAAGATGCTAGTGGTGGCAGCAGTCCTCATGCAAGAGAATTGATATTAGACTTGCAGGCTTCTTTGATATGGGTGACTATCACATAATAACACTTTCCAGTCCTTTCAGACTGCTCAGTAGAATTTGAACAGCCAACTGAGAGTTCTTTGCCTGTCAACCAACAGTTGTAGCAGTTGTCCTAAGCACAGTTGTTCTAAATAAAGTCACAGATGTTGAAGTCTTCCTCTGTTTTGCTGCTAGTGACAGATCACAGCCTCTTGTGGGAGCTGAATTTCTGGTGCTTTCAAGATAGTTTTGAGGGCCATATAAAAAACAGTTGTTTGTTTAACCCCAAGTAAGCACAGAAGAAGGAAGTCTTTTGCACAAATGGTAAAGATCCTCAATCCAGTCCCTTTAATGTAACAGAAAGGAGTCATAAAAGTCCCGGTTTTGCAGTGAAAGGATTTCTTTGATGTAGACAGTGTGGAATAAGCCTTGTAGGGCTCTTATAACCTCCAGAGCAAGGTATGTGTCAGAAGGAACGTGTGTTTGAGGTGGAGGGTTCTGCAGAGACCAAGCAGCATTGTGGCCCATAGAATGGCTGTGGGGAGACTTGTGTAATTTAGACAGGCCTCTTTGCATAACTAAGGTAACTTAGTAGACTTATCAGAGGCTTCAAAGCAACCCAGGCTCTGGAGACCATGAACATTTTTTAAGCCATTTTACAGCTAATTTTCCAGGCCCCAGCCAATAATTTAGGATATAACATTAAAAGATGACAAAGATGTTGGCAGCACCCATGTTCCTGAAACAATTGCAGTTCAGTCACAGATTAACTCTTTCAATATCAACTAGACTTCAAATCAGCTATGCTCCTTGCTTATTTTTCCACTTTATTTAGTTTGTATCCAGTGCAACTATACTTGGCTATTTATAGTTGTTTTCATTCCTGGTTCTCATCTATTAGCTCAGTGTTTCAAGTGAATGGGAATGTATTTTGTGTGTGTATTTGTTTTGAAGAAAAGCTTGTTTCCAAAGTTTAGAGTGTAAAATATCCTTTCCTAATCCCACAGGTAAAATCCAACATTTAATTTTTGTAGGAATGCAGCTGCCCAACCTCCCTTATCCTCTGAGCCACCTASCCAAATCTGCATTGAGCCAAGACCACATGGGCAAAGGGGAGATGAACTCCTGGAAAGGTTCACAAGTGGCAGCTGACAATAGCTCCCAGAAATCCTACCAGTCCACTGCAAGGTAGGGCTAGGTTGGGCTGGGCCAGCAAGGAAGCCAAATCCCAGGCTAAGCCAGAAATGTTGGAGACAGGGAACCTTGCTGACTCCCTCCCATTATTAGGGGTTCAGRTTAATCAGTAACTCTTTCTGTAGAACAGCAGCACTTCTGGTTATGTGGCATAACCCTAACATGAAAACAACATTCAGGCCAAGAGAGGCAGACCTCCGTAGGGGATTGTGGCCATATCTAACTCAGAGAGTAAGGTCCACTGGTAGAGTCGTTCTCTGACTAAACAGTAGAGGAGCACAGGGATTTGAATATGAGTAATTACCATGTCTGAAGTCTGGAGATGTGTATTTGTGGCTCTGTTCTGACCCTACCCATTTGAATTAATTTTTGGAAAGCTTTTATTTTCATTAGCAGACTTGCATTCATATTCTAAAGTGCCTGCCAGACTCCCTGTTAAGAAAAAAACAAAACAAAACTGTATTCTCATTTAGTGCTAACAGAGCAAAATATCTATGGGAGCAGCAAGAACCTGCCCAGTTCAGCTTCTACAAAAAGGTAACTGTTAAAGCACATTTTTCCACTCACACAAAGACTCCAGCTGCAAACATGATGGGAACTTTTCTCTCTGCTCCCCCAACAATTGAATATTCTGAGAAAGTGCCTTGGTGCACATGAATTTCTGTGACACTGTGTTCCTCCTCCTAAGCATGAACACCTCACTGAGTTGGTTGGCCCTGGTCTGTATAAATGGTATAGAGAAGGTCCCTGTGATGGAAAAGGGGCTTTTCTTGCATTTAAAGCAATAATGGGAAACTTAACCATTTAAGTGCCATAGAGAATGCTAAGTAAAAATTCATTTACATTCCTGCTCAACAGTGATGTCCTTATTTCCAGAATCTGTAAGACAGCAGAATAAGTAGCAGAAGGCATTAAACCCTTTTTTATGATTTTACAAAATATAGTCTGTTTTGTGACAGAAGGGACAAGAGGAAAAAATACCTCCATCAAGCTGTATTCAAGTGCTTCCTGATATATCTAGAAACAACCAAATGACAGAAAAATATGGTACATAGTTAAGATCCCTTATTAACACTTTGTCTGAATGCAGAATAAGGAAATATGCCACATTCTGCAATGAATAAATGAATATTTAACAAATCTGAATGAAGATAAATTGAGGATATCCTTTTATAAAGACAAACAAATACATCTTTATTCTTTATAACATAGGCAACAGCTCCACATTGCACATGACAAGCTATGCTTTATGTAATAGGGTGAATATATATTGCTAACTATGTGGAATATGGTTGAATTAAAAAAATATATTTTTAAATTTCCATAATGGAGGAAGGCAGCATGTCTGAGGTTACTCACATTTTAGATTATTATTACTGAAGACATTTTTTACATCATTAGTTTTTAATATAGATGCTGTTCGCTTCTGTTTTACAATTCATTCTAGTTTGGAGACTGAAGCTACAACATGCGGTTGCATGAAATGTAGGTTTTGTTAGAACTAAGGAGGTATTTACTGAACTTTACACATATATCTAGTAGAAACAGTTTTCTACATTTTTCATGGAAAAAAACTCCTCTGTTCCAGTCTTTTTCCTTGTAAGAAAAAAGCAACACAAAAAAGTCAACATACTAAATTTTTAGTTATATCCTTTTGGGCAAGGAGATGTTCTTTCTGCACTGACATTTATCCAGACAAGATAAACATTATCTGAAAGTTTGTAACAAGGCCGTAAATGAGTGCATTTCTTCCCCTCTCCTTTACAACCCCCTATATGCCTACATACATTTTTTTTGCAAAAGAGGGGAGTGTGTAATGCAGAAGGGAGTATACATATAACTGCGGTATGAAGTTTGACCACTAGGTGGTTCTTAAAGACGTATTTAAGAAAGATTGGTTCAGGTTTAAGTGTTCGTATTAGGAACATAAAAATAAATGCAAAAAGCTATTTTAATATCATAATTAGTAGTTATGGCAAAAATAATTGTAAACTTTTTGTTCCCTGAATCCATATGCAGTATGTATTCATCACAGTTAAATAATCTGAAGAGTATTTCATACAAGGCCCTACCATGCAAATGAGCCCTAGGACTTCTTAAAAAACAGTTGATTCAAGTAATTTCAACAGGATTATTCACAGAAGCAAATGCTATGTGAGGAAAACCTCATTTGCTGCTCTCATGCACCATTCATACTCCAGGGAAAGTAAAGCCTTGGAAAAAATGAATTTCATTGACATTTGAAATGATGTAGTCAAAAAGAAAAAAAGTCATAGTCAAAAATAGCATTGACATAGCTGTAAACAATAATATTTAGCACAGATAGGAAAATATTTACATTCCAAGCACAAGGCTCACTTTACTCTGAGGACAAGGGCAGCACAAACAGTGCAGCTCGAGACTGAATGTGGGAATCTACCATTTGCCTAAGTCTTTCTGTAGAAGACGGAGCTCCATCAATATGTAGCTAGTATTGAGCATCTGTGAGATGTCTGCAAAAAGTGACTTTTCTAGACAGCTAGATCACACACAGCAACTTATTTTTCTGTTTGTACTAGCTATTCCTAAACCTGAAAGAAGCAGCATCATTACAGATGGCATGTGGAACTGAAGAAAACTTGATTCCATGAAGACACAAGACTGACAACATCCACTATCAGAAATCCTGAGATGCATCAAGAGCAATACAAAATTTTAAAATTTCTCTCTCAGTTCTGGATTTTAAAGATGACAAAATTCAGAGAAAAAATAAAGCAATTTGTACCTGCTGAACAGCCAATAATTATAAGAGCTAGGTAAAAATATTGATGTCCATCTCTCAAAGATGCCAGATGGTCTTGGCATTAAAGCTTTCTCATTACATTTGCCGAGAGTTTAGTATCTAAATGTAAGAAATTATAGTTTTGAAAAACATCTTTAGAAGTTATATTCTATGATAAAAAGTGAAACTGTAAATCCATGAAATGGATCTTCAGTTGTTTTAGGCCGTTTTTATTCAGTTGCTCTAATTTTTTAGTGAGGCAATGGTAAATTTCTGAATACGTTGTACTAATTTCCATATTTATCTTGGACTTAGTTCTCATTTCAAGTTTGTAAAGTGTGATTTCATTAGTCTTCATTGGTTAGTAGAAAAATGTAACATGGACTGTGTCTTTCTATTAGTGAAGGGAAAAATAAGAATGAAGTTATAGAATGTAATAAGTTGTTGAAATGAGTTTGCTTCGTCTTGTAGCAGTTCTGCTGAGAATTATGACAAGATGGGCAATTCTAAGCTGTGTATTGCTTGTAATACAAACCATGCCTAATGAAAAAATGATGTAATCAAAATCTGGGACATGAGGACATGAGACACAGCATTCCTCACCTTCCTTTAAGCAGGACCCCTGGGTATAAACTAGTAGATTTAGTCAGGTATTACCTGAAAAAACTTACCTCAATAGCAGAGAAATATATATACCATTCACATACTAAGAGCAGGGGGATAATGGGTATTTGCTTCTTCTGGTATAAACTGAGCTAAAATGTTCAGTTTTAGTTTAGTTATAATCTTTTCCTTTTCTCAAAATGCTTCATAAACCAAAAGAGAGAGAAATCACTGCTCCAATGATCTTTTGCTAGTCCATACAAGTTGTTTGATAGGTCATAGAAATTCAGTATGAGTATTTTGGAGACAAAGCAAGCTACGTGATCCTGGGGGCAAAATTCAGGTTAGAAGAATTATTTAAATTAGCACTAAGTCAAGAGTAAAACTTGCACAGGATTTAGAGGAGATTTTTTTTTTGTAATTTGTGTTTTATGATAACATATTTTTAAAGGAGAACAGGTAAAAACTAATCAAAAAAAATTACAAAGGTAAATCTGATAAAACTATTTTTAATTTTTGGTATAGTGGTACAATACATTCCAAAAAAGAGTGACATAGGAAAGGGAAAAAAAGACACAAGCCTCATGAAATAAAGGAATAAAAAAATGCTTTCCCCTTCCTTCCCTGCAACAGTGGCAATACTTCCTATTTGTTCAAATCTTCATGTAGTACAAACAAATACAACCTTTAATACAACAGTCTTTTCACATTAAGCTTCTGAACAGGGAATTATCCTCCTACTCTAGCTTCTAATTTCCTCTTCCTGTCCCATATATAAAACAGCTGGGTGCAGTTGTCTGATGAGATCAGCTGCTTTGGTCTCCTAGACTATTTACCCCTTCTTGCCTGTTGCATGAGCTCTTCTGCTAAATTTAGGGAGAAAAGGAAGGAGGTGAGTAATTTTTGGTCCAATTTCTCATGGCTGTTAGTAATTCTAGTGCCTACAAGCCTTCTTAGAAGCTAAGTGGGTGCTGTATTCATTCTACCACAGAAACTGAAGGAAAGATACGGTAAGGAAAGGGGAAGCAAGCAGAGCAGTGCACAGAGAGCAGCAGCAGCCAAAGCTAGAAAAATGGTCTGTGTAACTTTGTTTTATAACAAGACAAAACTGTTTTAGTTGAAATGGAGAAAGRAGGATGTTCAGCCAAGCTGTAATGAGAGCTATGAGGGTTTTAGCTGTGTGAAACAAAGAAAACACTCCTATCTTTTAAAAATAAGCTGTGAAAATTAGAGCTGGGCTGAATGTGAAGGCTAGAGAGGTCAGGCCCAAGACAATCCTCAACCTGGGACACAAAGAGGCTAGTAGTCTTGTAGGTTAGTTCACCATGATTGAAAGCAGGAGATGGTGGGAAGTGTTTGAAATAGAGGAAGATGGGAGGGTATTGTTAAAGCTACATTGGGCTTTAGCTGGTGGCCGCACATCCACTAGACTTCAGTAATACTAATAAAGACTTTTATCATGAACAAGGGGACTCAAGAGGCAAGGCTTTAGGTAGCCTTGAAAAGCAGCAGAAACAAATTAATGAATAAGCTTAAGTAGAGTTGAGGTACAGAAAAGAAGTCCTACAGCAAACTGGAGAAAGGAATCTGAGAGAGTCATTTTCAAAGGATCAGTTAGAGAAATAAGGTATTTGGGAGAAGACAGTGTCAATGAGGTTAAGGAAGTCAGGAGGCAAATATTTGATTGAGCATATGAAAGTGTTGAAAATAGCTACACATAAAGGGAATGAAAATGAAGTAAGTGGCTGGGAGATTTATCTGGGAAATAATCATTAGAAACTCTAATGACAGTATTTTTATTGGAATGTGAGGAGGAAAGCCGGATTGGAGAGGATCTTAAATAGAAGTGGTGTCAAAAAACTCTGCATAATGGTGTTGAAAGCACAGAATGAACTTAGAGATGAAAGGAAGAGTCAGTTTTTCTTTTTTTTTAAGAGGAAAAGATTGCTTTATATTTCCATTATAAGAGAAAAGAGTATAAGAGAAGAGTGCAGGAGGGGCCTGAGGGGGATAGTTCAGGAGAATGGAATGAGAGGTGGTTGCAGGCAGGCTAGAGAAGAGCAGATGAGAAACTTCTGCATCAGTGACGGAGACTGAATGAAAGAAGCTTGCAGGACAATCACTGAAGGCAAAGGTAAACTGATAGGAAGAAGAACATGCTGTGCTCTGTCAAGCTTCTCTTGAGAGACTGGCACAGTCTTGCACAGTGCAAAATGAAGTAGAGGAATGTAAGGAAGGTTTGAGTCGAGGTCACCAGGGATTGCAGTCCAGCGGCTTATTTATACTGCGGAGTTGTTCAGCTGAATAGGTCTGAAAGAGGAGAGAATGGATTTCTGATAAGGAAAGTCATTCTGGTCACAGGCCTTTGCCAGAGACATTCTGGGGCACAAGGGAGGGAGTGGAAAAAGCAGATGTTTGAGGGACTTGGGAAAGCTGACAAAAGTGTTGAGGCACAGAAGAGTTAAGAGTGAGGGAAGGAGAGCAACATGCAGTGAGAATCGACAGTGTGGTTGGTGGAGGAAAGGGAAGAAGAAGCAATGGGGAGAGACTTGAAAGCAGATACAAAATTTTCTGCCCTTTGCTGATTCCAGGCAAGCCCTGCTCTTGAAAAATGTGAATTAATAAAAGAAGAAAAAGAATGTATCCAAATATAACAAGACAACCTAGCAGCAGCTGTCTGGAAAAACAGTCAGAATCAGAAGGGTAATTTTATAGCTGTCAGTACAACCCACTCCATCGGCAGTGAAGAGCTGTGTTAGGGTGCTTGGGGAGAGAAAAGGAATCCAGAGAACGCTGTTTCATTCCTGCATGTCCCAGTAGACTCCCACTGCTGGGGTTGGAAACAGAGCAGAGAGAAGAGAAGGAAGCACTTGTGACTTCAGGCTGTGTGATAGAACTGAATGGTGTCTAAAAAAAGCCAATACAAGAACATCCAGTTTTCCATGTGGAAAATAGTTAGTTGTTTCTGCACCTAGTGAAGTGTCCCACTGAGCTGTGGTACCCTAGATGTGGGGGAAGCTAAAGAGGGCTGCAGCTGACTTGTGACCTTTTTACCTCTACAAAATTATAGAAAAGCAGTCTCCAGTGACATCACAGAACAGTACTTTACACACGTGTGTACACACACACACACACACACTCCTCTGCAACATGCTCACTGTCAAACATGGACTCCCATTTTATGAACTTTCCTTCATTTTACTAAAAGAAACATGATTTGGAAAGAACTTGCACAGAAATTAGCTCTGGCAACTCAGCTGTAAACATTCAGCTCTGCCTAAATCAAAACTTGYAGAAGGGAGTTTTGTCTTTGAATGCTGCATCTAGGAGTCAAATACAGAGACAGGGCAAGATATTCTCAGCACCTATTTATGGAAGAATGTATAAGATATATAAGCTCTACCACATGTGACCAAAGCCATATGAACCAAATACTAAACTGTTCACATGAGCCCATACAAATAACAGAAGCAAAACAAACAGCTTAAAAACCAACATAACATAAAAACACCATCAGGAAACATGACGATGAGTCCCTTGTCATTTCACATTTCATGCAACACAAATGTGGCATCTTATGCCTTAGATTGCTAGACATTAATCAAACATACCTCCACACTTGAAAGGATAATGCTATCTAAGGAGAAGCCTTTTGTATATTCACTTTGTATTCTTTAAGACTTGCAGACCACAGTAATGAATGGCATCTCCGACCATTTTTCACATGAGGAGCCAGTGTGTCATACGAAATTTCTTATTCCATACCACACTGTCCCTCCGTGTTAAGCTGCTTGTTTTTCAGTACCAAGATATCCTTTATTACATGGCATTTTTTTAAGATTATTTTTGGGCAAAAGAATGGTTTTGCTGAGCTGCACTGCTGTGAGCATTTCTTATTACAGAAGCGGCTCTTAACAGCTATGCAAGCATTGTAAATCCCTTTCTTTTCCGTCTCTCTTTGCCTCGTGCCTTCCCCAGAAGCATGACAATTCCTGACAAGGTCACACGGGAGCTGGGAAAAAGGCCTCTTTTTTACTGTTTGAGAATGCTTCCAAGGGATTCAAGCAAAGGTTAAAAAGTCAGAGCGAATAGAAAAGTGTCTGTTTAATTGACCTATTCTGGTGACCACTGTAAAGAGCATAGATAAGGCAAATGCAAAATATTTCATTACGTTCCTAATTCTAAAATGATGACACTTAAGCAGTGATAAGATATGTCTTTGCAAGTTTCTCTTCCTTCCTTCTTGCTTTCTTCTCCACTGTCTGTGTTGTCTTCCTCTAGCCCCCACCCTCCTTGTCTTTTGAGAAGATCTGTTTTAAGGCTGGAAACTTACCAATGCCTCTGTGACAGCATCCCTACTATTAAAGGAAATGTYGGATAAAGCATGGTGTAGTCCATGATCTGGGTTCCACGTATCCACGCTGAGATCAGTCCTATAATACCACTGCAAAGCGTTATGGAATAGTTGCTGGAGGACTTGGGCCATAGCCCTGCCTCATCTTACTGCATCTTGGGACTGCAGAAGGCAAAGGGCTGAACTTTCTCTCTTGCTTAAACTTGGTGAGCTTAAGCACCAGCTTATCCAGTCAGTTTGCACACTAGGCAAGTTAGGATGACAGCACGGGCTCAGACTTTAAATATAGCCTAGGTTGGGGTGCCTCTGGGTCCTCCCTACTTGCATGTTTTTCACATTGTATGCTTTCTTCAGTGGGGAACTCCCTCAAAACAGATATACAGCCTGACACTTAGAAGAGTGGCAGGCAAGCCTGCAGAGGCTGCTAAAATGTTTGTGGGAGTCTGGAAGCACTTTAGAGGCTGATAGATAAGAAGTTGGAAACATCTGAAGTTTTGAGGAGGAAAACAAGATTTATGGGGGCTATGAAGAGTAGGAAATCGAAACTGTTAAGAAATCAGCTTCAGGTCATCATAAAGTTCTGCTCCCTAGTTTCCCATTAAGAAACAGAATACTACTAGAAAATTGTGCTTGTGGTAATAAATAAAATTAATAATTAGCTACTATATACTGCTTTTCATCTATAGATCTCAGTGATAAGAAGAACACAGTGAAAGACTAATTTATTGCAGCTAAATAGTTGAATGTTAAACATTTCTTTTGGTGAGACTGTAAATTTTACCTGTTGACGTAAGCTCAATCTTAGCTGCTTTCTGAACTGGATTGCTTTATCGTTTAGAATTAACTCCTTGCAGACATTTTCAAGAGTTATTGTTTCTTGCAAGTGTATTATGAAAAGGAGAAATCCCAGAGGAGAGAAAGAGAAATAAATTGGCAAAAGACTTTGGCACTAATTGTAACCATGGCCACATTTATTGTTATACAAATCAATTAGGACCATATTTTGTGAGTCTTAATTGAGGAAGACTCCCATTATTTTTAGTGCAAAATTTGATCCTAAAGTATGTAATCTTTTAATCACACCATTTGTCTATCAATATAGGAAACATTTTTTTTTAGTATGCTCTAAGAATGTAAGACCATGTTGTAAGACGTACGAACCGTACATCTTTTTAATATAAGTAGTAAAATTCTAAAGTGTTTGTTGAAATAAAACTCTAGTAAGAATTTTTGTATTGCTTAAAGGCTTCAGAATTTGTCCTATATTTAACCAGAAATTTTGGCCTTAATTCTGAAAAATGATTAAATGATTTGGAGAAGCATTGTTTTTCTTCCAATTGATGACCTTTCACGTGAGCTTTGGGTTCATGCAACAAAGAGCAAATATGATTTGAAAATGAAGCTCTCTACGGTTGTCCAAAAATGGTTCCCCAAATTCTTACTCAGTATTGTGACATATATTTATAACATATAAATAAAATGCACGTGTCCAAGTTACTACAAAAAATTAATCATGAATTTGTGTCTGACAGTTGATTTTTATACTGCAAGCATAAAGGAGACACATAGGACAAGGACTGTGCCTCTGTTACATTTTGAGAGGTATCTGAAGGCCATCCTTTGGTGTGGGTTTGTTGTTTGGATGATTAATAGGGATATGTGGCCCTAAATGTGGCTGGAAGCTATACTTGGAAGCAAGCCAGAATCCACATGCTTAGACATATCTGATGGCTCAGTGTGATCACAGAAAATAGGATGTTATCTCTTCTTAGCTGTTCAATCTTCTCTATAGAAAATTGGAGGGGGAAAAGGAGACAGATGGAAGCATGAGTTCAAATCTTAGATTTAAGTCATTTTTGCCAGATTTCTTTTTAAAGTCTGATGGGAGTTATATGAAGAAATGTATGTTCTTTTTAAATTATATATGACATGGATAGTGACTAGTAACCATGCTTGTGAGAATATTGTGGCCTCAAACCAAAGCCAAACAGATGCTTTTGGAAAGTTCAGATACAGTTGTAAACTTTGAAGCCTGAAGTCATTGTTAGTGTGACAAAGGTGAGTTAACCTACTTCATACAAGGAGGACTTTATAAAAAATTAGATCAAGGAATTTGTCTTGCCAGCCAGTGAGGTCATCCCAGTAGTCAGAGTGATGGGCCTAATAAGGACAGCAATAAACACACATTTTTTCCTTTTTCAAGGAAGAAGAGGATAGAAGGGATGAGAGTGGCAGGGAACACACAGAGGAAGCAGAAGGTCTATTGTTAGAACAAAAGAAGAAAGACTGCAGAAAGTGGTGCTGCCTTGGTGGTTTTTTTTTTTTTTTTTTTTTGACTTCTAAAAATAGTAAAATATGATCGTCCAGTACTGGCTTTTGTTACCATCACCCACTTGAGTTCTGCTTTCAAGATTTATTATATCACTCTTAAATCTCTTGGAGTCATTACAATCTTGCCTTTCATCTAGTCTGTATATAAATAATTGATCATCATAAGGATTGAAAACTGTGGAAATGAAGACAGCTTAACACAGATATTCTTTATGACATCAATTACAGGGGAAATCATTTGATGAGAACAGAGAATATTTCAAATGGTACAATAACGCTAGTTCCTCAAATTACTTTGTATTTGAAATGAAATGTGTACAGTGATTGGTTCTGTTGCCGGTTTATGGAGAAAGTATATTATGGTTCAATGAAAAAGATGGTTAATTATCTGCATGCAGGACTTGCTTCATACCTCCCCTACTCTTCTTTTACACTAGTGTAACTCCGCTGAAGTCAGCTGCGTACAAATGGCGTAATGCAGTTGTGAATCAGGCCCATATTTTGTAAGTAATTTATTGCAAGTGTTTGCAGTACTGAGAAAGGAAAAGTTCAGGCGTGTTCGTTGTTGAGATTTAAGCTCCCTGAGTATGCAGTCTGTTGGCAGCAGTTACGTGCACTGGGCCTGGGGTGTTGTAGGGTTAAACTCTGAGGGTAGCAGCTACAACAGTAGCTGAGCACATTTATTGTCCTAAAACCTGGTAACATGCTAGAATACTGTAAACAGCATCATTAAATGTGTTGAAAGGAAGTCAGAATTCAAGTAATCTTTTTTTAAGATACTTTATGTAGTGTTGACTGGTGAACTTATGCAGTTGGTTTGACTGGAGAGGACACTTCCTCTCCCTTTTGTCAGGTGTTGTGTTGATATTTTGTATTGTCCCACTGTTCATCTATGTGCAGGTGTTTGGTGGTTTGGAACAATGTTCAAACTGCCCAGGGAAACTAAGGGGAGGCGTAGGAGTGTTCATGGCCTTCTGTGAAGTGYGTAATGGTGTCTGGAGTGCTTGTCTTCTGCTGTGCCTTTAGCTGCTAGGAGCACACTGAACGCGTGCAGAGTAATAATGCTGTCTTGTCTGATGTGTCAATGGAAAGAATGTCATGCCAAAAACACTGCATTTTTAATCAGTGTGAACAAGTCATAGTGACTCTGTTTTAGTGAGTACTGAAAAAAATCATCTTAAGTTGTGTGTAATGTGTTAGAGTTTGGTTGYGTAAGAGCCATTTCTAGAAGTACATGACTTCAAACAAAAATACCTCACATGATGGTTTTTATGGCAGACAGTTCCAAGAAATGGTAGGAATTGGGCTGTGAAAGCTGATTTAAATGGTGAATTTGAGTTCCTGTCCATCTGCAATCACTGAATAAGCTCCCAATTACAAAGACTGAGAAAGGCAGAATCAGCTCTGGACATGTTTCGTGAGGTATTTTTTTGAAAAGTATTCCTAGTTTGATGTAAGACCTATAGCTCCATTGCTATCTCATGTAAATCCTTTTACCACAGGACTATTGTGGTTATATATTGTAAATGCAAAGTTTGGGGAACTGGGATGACAGAGATTCCAAACTGTAAATTTTTGACGAATTTCTATTCTTGGTGATAGCTAAACATTACCATTTATCTTGCTGAGAATCCAATTCAGTAAAATACTGAAATGTGTGCTTTGAAATCAGGTCTTCAAACTGAAATATTTCAGCAACAATTTTCTAGAGATACTATGTGAATAATTTATGACTAGATTGTGATGGCTCTTCTTTCTACCCTTTGAATCTTGACTGAATTATCACAATAGGCCCTAATAGTTCTTTTTTATTATTGTTATTTATTTCTATTGGGACAGTCCTCAGAAACCCACATTGCTTATGCCACTCAGGTAGTAATATCACCATGTACAAAACAGTTTGTTTCCAGGCAGCACTGTGCAGGGAGAGGCACACACTCTTGGATGCCTTTGGATGTGTTAGTCTGTGTTAAGGATTTGGAGGAGATACTTGATTCTGGTGTGAGATGTGATAATATTTTATGGAATTGTCTTCCTTAGACAGGGTATTATCTTTTCTCTCTTTTCCTAGGGAGCTAGCACCAGACACAGAATTTCATCAAGCTTCTGCTTTAAGTTACAGGTTTGAAAGACTATGAAAGACCATTGCCCCTCTCAACTTGAAGTGATGCTTGCATGTCAAGGGAAGAGTGTATTGACACCATGGAGAGGTAGGAACAATGACCCCCCACTAAATGGTAGTTGGTTCAACATGGAATACTCCAGTGCTTATTATGCATTTAGTTACTCAATGAAATATTTATTCTGCATTGTTTCTTAGAATTTTTCTCCCTCTACTGTTTTCTTTCATATCTTAGTGGAGATCATATCTAGCAATAACCTGAGGAACATACATGTTGCATATTGTTTCTGTCAGTTATGCTTTCAAGAAATCTTCTAATGAGTATCATTAGCTAGTTTTTGGAGAAGCTTTTGTGGCATGGTTACAGATAGCATTTTATGTCAAAAGAAAAAAATGATAACAGCAATAACAGTGACACCTGTGTGCAGCCAAACATAGCAAATGGCTGGATGACTTACATATTTTCAAAATGYTAAGTTAGAAAGAAGGCTGAGCATCCAGGGGATCAAAAGAACCACAAATAGGGGAACTTTGTAGAACAAAGGGAAGTTCAGAGGGAGGCAGGCTGGGCAGCAGAATGGGTTGCTTGAACTGTTTTGAAAGAGAACTGTGCAAGGATCATAAGGATCATACAGTAGCAGCCATTTTGAATACTGCTTATTTGCACATTTTCCTGGGCCAGATTTGCACAAATAGCGATCTGAATACACTTCCAGATTTTAGTACGTATCAATTTCATTTAGGTGGCTCTTGACAGTAATTTTACATAGAGAAGGTTAAATATTTATGATTAATGATAAGGTTTCATTTCCAAGAGTTTGATTGCTTTAAGCAGTTTATGGAACCACAAAATGTAATACAATATCTTGTTGATTTAGACAGTAGTTTATTTTCTGTATTTCATCATTTGAGAGACACTCAGGTATGAAGAACAGATGTGCAGATGTTAGTCTGGTGTGTACTGTGCCCAGAGGGAGAAGTGTAGGTCAGGGATGATTTTTAAAGCAGTTTTTTTTTTAAGGTGTGGGATGTAGTACCTTTAGGGGTTATCTTTCTGAAACTTCTAGATGACATTTCTAAATTGCTACTGAGAAAACAAGCCCTTCCATCTCAATGATATCAAAAGGAAGCTGTGCCTAAGAAGTAACTGTAAGATCTATTCCCACTGCTGACAGATGTAATTCTTGTGTTTGCTATTTTGGAAAATGTTCAAAGTTATTTTTCCATTGCAAATCATAGCACTGTCCTCTGGAAAAACAAATATAACATTTTTAAAGCTGTCTCCTTATCACAGTTACCAATTCCTGCAAGTAAAGCTGCAAAGTTAAAGGTGAGGAAGCAACAGCATGTTCATTTGATTATGAATAGTGGTGGATATTCATATTCTAAGGACAGACACAAGAAGAAACTTGAAAGAAGAAAAGGTTTTTATATGCAAATTCAAGGACAATTTACATCTGGCAACACTAAATAATGAACTTTTCCAGGGATTCACTTAAGGAGCTAAATCTAGTTATAATAATGCTACATTCTAATATGCTTTTGCAATTTCTAACCCTGGATCTGTATGCACTTTATAAAACAGCGTTATTTTCTGTATTACTGTGGTTTATGTGAGCCCAAATCACAGACTGGGACACCAGTATGTTAGGTTCTGTGCAGACAGGGCAAAAAGCAGAGATTACACTCATAGGGCTGCAGTGCAGTTGGAGGCTGTACAGCTCTCTGCTGCCTGGGAGCACAGGTACTCCTGGGTGGAGCTAGCTGAAGAGCTATCATTTGTTGAAAATTTGCCCCATCTTAAAATAATTACTAGCTGATACTCCAAGGTAGGATTCATATCCTCAGCTTCAGCTGCCTGCAGTTAATGATTCTGGAATATGTTCTGGCATATGAAACGGAGGGATGAACTGGGAGGCCCCTGACAGTGCCTTGCTCTCTCCATTAATGCTAAAGGGAGAATGGACAGCCAGCTCCAGTGTCTTTTAGACAGCTGAAGTTAGGTGAACCTTACCCTACTTTGGTAAAGGGGGACCAAACTCTCATTACTACTTTGCACTACTTTTTTTTTTCTGAGTTTCCAGCTCCTTTCAGACCCTTTCTACCTTCAAGGATTGATTGCTTTCCACTTCCCACTTAATACTTTAATGATTACTTGGCTGGCTTGCTGCTCAGTTTCCAGCCTCCTGGAACCAGTGGGTTTCCAGGCATGAACCTATCTTCTGGTAGGGGACTGCACTGCTCAAGATTTTCCTTGCCTTCTCTTTTTGTCTTCAGGAGAGTGGCCTGAAGCTTCTATTTTTAGAAGAGATGGGTTTCACATCAACGCTATACTTTGATTGCTTTATATCATGTTTATTGTTTAGAGTGTTCCTGTGTAAGTGATCAGTAGCAAATATATGCATATGTTTGCATATATACATATACACATGCATACACATATGTTAAGCAAATTCTTTCCCTGTTTCAACTGTTCTTTATATGTATGTCTGACAGAAAGATAACAAAAATGCATTGTTGGGATTCAGCTGCTACTTTAAATGGCTAAGGTATCATTTTTGGCCTGCAAATACCACTCCACAGGACATGGGCCTCCTTCAGGTCCTACGTCATAGTGGCCAGTCCTATGTGCATCTCCTGAATACTCTGGGGCATCTAAAATGGCACTAGACCTAGTTTAAGCAACAGACTTCCATGCTATGTGGCTCTATCAGCTATATAGGTGGTTCTTTGCTACAGCCTCTCTCTCTCTCTCACCTGTGAAGGGGGAGTCATGGCTCCACAAGGCTGTTTTTAGGCTAAAATTATTAATGTTTGTAAGGCACTTAGAAAGCCTGTGTGAACATAAACTTTGACATTATCGTAATGTTCCATTAAGAGATTCTGAAGTTAACAATACAATTCTGTCAACAACTTCTGCATTTAGAAAGACATAGCATTTCACCAAATTCTTGTATGAAATTAATTCAGCAAAGTATTTAAAATTTGGCCTGAGCTCTTAGACCTATTGGGCTAACAAGAACTTTCTCTTCAGCCAGCTCTTTCAGCCCAGATACCACATAAAAATGTAGCTAACACTGCTGTAAAGAAGGAAGCTGAATTATCTCTATGGCAGAACTTTTGAAATTGCTCAGCTTGGTTCATTTCTTCTCCCATTAAAATCATTGAAAAAAMCTGTTCTTGACTTCAAGAGAAACAAGGTTAAACTAGCATAGAGTGTTTTAAAAATTCCAAACTAGTAATTTAATCTTCAGTCTTAACCATAACAGCCCTGCAAGTCTTTTTCTTTTTTTTCCAAAGCTGCACTCAAAATAAATGATGTGTTAGTCTCTAATAAATGGTCCTTAATAAAAATACGTATTATGCTTCCTTTGAAAAGTCATTTATTTTTTATGGTAGGTTTCTGATTCAACTGTCTCCCCAACATGCTGTTTTAACATTTTCTCCCTTTTAGGAGTTTGTATAAACCCTGCAGCTTACTATGTTTGTGTACAGCAACACATGTGCATTTATGTGTAACAACATGAAGAAGATAACCTCACACTTATTAATGAGGTTGTCTTCAGATTGAAAAATACTTTCTGTAGGTTCATTCCTTAGAATCGGTTTCCTGATTTCTTGCTTATTAAATGATGTGATGTTTAAAAGACTCCCAGGCTGTCAGTCAGAACTCTAAAGCCTTTCGCAGACCATAAATTCACATTCCAGTAGTTATAAATAGAAAACACTGTTGCAGTGGTTGTAAAACTCTCTCTCTGATAATTGTATGTTCTACTGCACCAACAAATCAGAAAAAGAGTTGGTTGGGATACTGTTGTCAACATCTTTTTGCTCAGAATTTCCATTGTGCCAATAAATGGGCTTGTGCTGATGATTTGTAGCATCTGTTATCACCTTTCATCAAACTCTGAGGAGAAAGGAAATACAGGATATTCCAGATGGGAGTCTGGTACATGTGCACTGAGGAATCTGTATTTCCTCTGATTGTTAGTGAAGGACAGTGGGAGTGCTATTGCTTGTTGCATTATTTTTTTGTACTAATGACTATATCCAAATGACTTCTGTTAATGTACTGTAATTTACTTTACCTCTTGAGTAGACTGTTCATCTTTTCAGTAATTCACTGCTGTTATGTGTTCTGCAATGCTGCAGATTAGAAGTTGCAGAATTTACTCTGCAGAAGTTTCCTTTATGTTTTTATTTATTACTCTTAGAATAGGTCTTACTAAGATACTTACTTCTGCAACGCCCCAGTTAATCAATACTAATATGGTTTTCTCAATGTGTTTCCCAATTAAGTTTCTGGCCACTTTATTAAAAACAGAAGTATTTGATATCAACAATTAAATCTGCAAAGCGCTAAGGCATACTTTTCTCTATAGCTGCTGCCATGGAATGGTATATATCTGTTTTGGTTTGGGATATTCACTCGTGAATCACTTAAACTTCTCTTCTTTATCAGCCACAGAAGAGCTTCCATGCTCAAGTTCTAGGAGTAATGGCTTATCTATTGGCAATGATAAGAATGATACAGTTATGGGATGGGCTGTTTAGCTGAAGAATAAAAAAGGCAACGTAACACAAGCTGAGAGGCAGCAGTTGGGCAAAAGTTCATAAAAAATGCCTGACTGGGTGAGACAAATAGTCTGTCTGGTCCTGTATTCTATCTCCAGCAGAGGCAGTAGGAGAGACTATTTAGGGAGAGGATGCAAGCTTGGCCACTTCTGTCGTCTGTTCTCCTCATACTCTCTCAACATCACTATTGCTGTGTTAGGGATGTTAGAGGCTATATCCCTGTGTAGTCTTTTAAATGTTTGTGGACCTGTTTCCCATAAATTTGCCTCATTCCTATTTGAACCTATTGACGCTGTCTGCCTCAGCAGCCTCCTGTGGCAGCAAGTTCCAGAGGTTCACTACTCACTGCAGAAAGTAGTTTCATCTGATTTAAATCAGTCTCCTATTAGTTTTGTAGATTGTCCCATACTTCTAGTATTGCAGGATTTTATCCTATTTGTTCTGGCCTGTATTCAGCTCTCCACTTTCTGATATTGTAAGCTGTGATCTGGTCACCTCTTTAGCTTTCCATTCTCAATACTGAAGAGTCCTTGACTCTTTAGCCTCTCCTTATAAGATAGCTGTTCTATCCCCTTGACCATTTTAGTTGGTATTCTCTGAATCTTCTGTAATTCATTACAAAATTCTTGAGATGATAGGAGCAGAACTGCTATTTGCTGTATATATATACATATATATATATATATATATACACACACACACACACTTCAAAGTGATGCACCTCCTCTCACCTATGCACTACAAAGAGTGCGTCAAGCATGAGAATCTCCCAAGCATCCTCAGCTGTGAAGATGGAAAAAGGAGTTCACTGAGCATCTGTGCTATGGCCTTATCATCCACGAGTGTCCTTTTTACACCTTTGTCATTAAGTGGTCCCACTGATCATGAGATAGCTTCCTGCTTTTGATGTGTTTAAAGAACGTTCTACTATCAGTTTGGGCATTCTTTGCAAGGCGCTCTTAAAATTCTTTTTTAGTCCTCTTTACTTCCTGTTTACATCTGAGCTGCTTTATTTTATGGGCTTTCTTGTGCTCATTTGGGCAAGCTTTCTGGGTTTTTTTGTTTTGTTTTTTTTGTTTTGTTTTTTTATGCTGATCTTTTCCCTTTGAAAACTTCCTTTGCTTTCCTATTGAACCATCCATGCAAAGGGGGTTTTGGACTGCTTCATTTTCTTTGAGGTCTGTGCCACACATTATGTGAGCTTCTAATATAGTGTTTTTAATGGCCACCAGGCTTTCTGTAGATGTCTTACTTTTTAGACTTATCCTTATAGTTTGGAGGGGGAGGGGGTCTTTGGCTTTTTTTTTTTTCCCTTACTAATTCCTTCATTTTTACATAGCTCTCTTTCTTGAGCTTTATTTGGCCTGCTGTCTTTCTCTACAGTTTTAAACCTAAGCACATGATGGTCACTAATTCAGAGTACCTTTCCCAGTAATAGGCCTTGAACTAGGTCCTGTGCTTCAGTTGAGACCAAATCCAAAATGGCATCTTTTCTTGTAAGTTTAAAGACTTGTCGTTTTAAGAATGAATTTGTCATGACCAAAAATTAGATTTCTGTCTTAATGAAGCATTAACTCAGTCTGTATGTTGTTGTAATCTCTTCCAATTTGTAGCTGACCTAAATTTGCAGCTTCTTTAATTTCACAAAACTTTTCCTGATCTCTGGCATTGTACTGGTCGGGGCAGTGGTACAAGAACTATGCTATTATTATTAGAGTCCATGCTTTTCACCCACAAAGATTCCATTATGCTTCTCTCTTCCCATAATATTTTTACGCTGTTACACTGTATCATATCCTTCACATACAGTGCCTCTCCGTGACCTGCATGTCCTRTTCTATCATTCCTATAAAGCTAGTAATACTGTATCTCATTGCTTATCCTCCTTCCTCCACTCTGAGAAGCATGTTATATCAGGGTTATCATTTGGTGCCAAGCATTTTAGTTCCCCCTCTAATTTTTCAGGCTTCCAGCATCAATGCAAGAAGTACTTGTAAGTCTTGGCCTTGCTTACTATTGCCTGTGCAATTAAGCTGGCATAGTAGGCAGTCTCATTTGCCCATTCTTATTTATCAAGATTGTGCTGCTGCTGCTGCTGCTTCTCCTGGCTTTTTCAGAAATGCATTTGAATGTTACCTAATTGAATGTTACCACCTAATAAGTTGCTTCAGTCTGAAATGAGTGCTCTTCTGTTGGCTTTTTCCCAGCTTCTAGTTTTGATACTTCTCAATGACTTTTTCCATACCAATATACCTGCTTTTATAATTAACAGGCAGCCCATCCATCTTGTGCAGATTTCTCTTGTCCCAAAAGGCTCCCTGGTTCCCAGCATAGCTAAATCCCTGCCTTCTAATAATCATCTCCTCCATGCACTCACACTCTCTTGTCTTTCAAGCCTTACACATGGCTTTTTAGAGGATATTACCATGGAGATCCTACCCAGCTTCTGTGCAGCAGCCTGAATTTATCCTCCAAAACAACTTTCTTACATCATGGTGCCAAAATGGACTGTGACTGTTGGCTCTTCCCCTGCACTCTTGACATTTTGTGAGGGCTTCTACTTTTGCATCTGACAGACAGGTTAGCCTGGGGTCGTCTTGGACATCAAAAGCCCGGATATCTGTGTTTAATAAAATAATCTCCCACTACTACCTAACTCTTCCTACCCTTGACAATTCCCTCTTGCTGCAGGAGCATCCTGACAGCAAGAGGCATAATGAAAAGACTTACAGGGTGGGTTACAAAAGATAATATTTAATCCTCATATCAGTTTCATGACTGAAATGAAGGTTGATTTTGCGGGCATCAATTTGATAAACCTCCTGTGTAAGCTTCTCAGTTTAGCTAATATTGCAACACCAGCAAGTGATAATAGTAGTTTACGTTTGCAGTTACTAGARAGTCTAATGCCCAGGTTGCCAGGTATTAGCCCTGGGCAATGTCTTCCAGTTAACCCAGACTCCTGGCTGACAGCATTGCAAAGGAATCACTCAGCTTACTAGCCAGCCTGTCCTGGCTGATAAAAACAGCAACAATAGCAGGCATTTGAAGGAAGGACAGAAAGGCAGAGTCACCACTGTCTTAAGACTACTCAGTACTGAGGAGGAAAGAAAGTGGTTAAAAAAAAAAGTTTGAAAGAATAAGAGAAAAGGGAGATTGTCCTGTTTTTGAGTATGGAAAAGAGGATTTTTGATAAGATGTTGGGAAGTCTGTTCCCGGCAGGTGAAAAAAACAAAAGTCGTGGGGGATAAAACTGGACACTCTGCTTTGAGTGGAAAAAGATGAAAATTCACTGGGAATGAAAATAAGTGCATGTATTTCCATTGCTAACATTGAAGTTTTTTATTTGGAAACTTATGTCATTAGCAATACTGGAAGCAGAAAACACACACAACTTCTAAAGAGGATTAAAAGCAATGAAAATGTTAAAGATTTTGATTGGAGAAAAGTCTCCACAAACAAAAGGACTTTCAGAACCTAAACACCTTCAGTGCTTCAGTAAATGAAACTGAGTTTTGCCTGACAGCTGAAAGACATTCCCTGTGGGTCCTTTATGCTCCTGTCTGCAGRGTTGATTGAGTAAATATGCAGCAACAAGGAACATTCTTATACCCTATGTCTGGCATTTGCTGGTTGGTATTTTTAACTTAAGGCAGATACAGTTCGATAATGTTGCTTGCACAGCTCAGCAGTATTCATCAAATACGGAAATGACTTTGATAAATACACCTTGCTGCATCTTCAGTTTTTAGCAGCAGTCATGTTACATTTTAAGTCTGAAGAACTCAAGTGTGGACTTCTGGGAGGGTGTTAAATCACCACTGTGGATCCAGATAAGAAGTGTTTGATAGTTTGTTCCTGGAGACAGAATTAAAATATCTTAATTGTAAAGTCAGCCTGAAGTTCTTATGAAGAGTCTTCAATAGCTAAGGTGGTAAGAGATGAGAATTCAGAAAATYTTCTGCTTTGGAAAAGGAAACAATTTTTTCAGCCTAAACAGGTATAGATTTCATGGCACCAGATCTACCACAAACAGCATGAGGAGTTTTCCTGACTAAAGACAGGAAGGACCTTGGACAGCTGGACAGCTTGGTGGGTGACAGGGGCAGAGTAACAGTCTCCAGGGCAGGAGAGCTCTAGAGACAGACTGGTCAGGAGCTTCCATTTCTTCCCTCTACTGACCATGTTTTGAGTGGCAGGTCCTGCCCAGATTTCTGTGACAAAAGTGGGTGTCTATAGTGTCTCCTGCTTTTTCCAACCAAACTAAAGACAGTACAGACACTTTTATCACTGTTAAAGCATTGAAGGCCATTTTCAAGATTTACCTCTAGATGTGTCCTTGTTTTTGGCCCTGGCTATTTTTTGCTGATGTGTTAGTGATGTGAGATCCATAAACATAGTGATTACTTTTTTTTTTTTAAATAAAAATGCAAACTAGCTAATAACATGTGTGTATTTTTTAATAATAGTTTTTATATAGCTGGTGGTGTGGTTGCCAGAGGGGTGTTTTGTGATCGTGTTTGGAGAAATGGACTTTGCCAGAACCTGAAGGGAAGATGGATTATAATATCACAAGCTGTAGAGGATTTAGGTTTTGAGCAGCTCTGTAGTAACTCATTGCACATTTCCTGTGTGGCCTGATGTTTGTGCTAAAACCTTTCACTTTTTGTGAATATTTTCAGGGATTTACAGTGATTACTCAACTATTTACAAGGAACAAAACATGACCCCATTAATCATAACTATTCAAATTCAGCATGTTCAGTCATAAAATTTTCAGTCACTGTTTTCACTACTTTCATCTTTATTCATATTTTCCAAGTTAGTCATGATTCATAAATTAATATTTACTGTTACCATGCTGGTATCTGGGAGCTTCCCCCCCCCCCCCCGCACTTGTAGTAGACGTTTAGTTTAACTGTTGTGTAGCCTGGAGAGACTACCCACTCTAAGCTACAATTGCTATTTCTCTGTGAAATTATTGTTCATGCAAATTGCAGAACTGAGAGCTCCTGGAGATGGTAGTGCTTTATCTATAGGAAAGGGGTGGAAAAGTAAGGGAGAGGAAGCTTGCACTGTGCCTTGCCAGTGTTCCTCAGCTCTGCTTTGCAGTTGTCAGGCTACTTAAACTTAGTCGCCTCAAACGGCTGCCATGTAGCCAGAAGCATGATGCTGTTTTTCATGGCTGGCTGCTCTTCCCAATACGACTAGAGCAAGAGAGACAAATCTCTTGCTTATATGGTGCAACTTTTGTTTATGACAGATCTGTGGTGGATGTGAGGCACTGACTTCCCAAAGGTTTTGTATTCCTTTATTATTCCCACAAAGCATCTAGTCCCTGCTTGACTATGGGGACTTTCTAACTTTTTGAAGTTATTTGGTAAAGGACAACTCTGAATATTCACTTCTATTGCTTTTCTCTGTAACAGTTGTTATGATTCACTAGGAACTTGAAATGTAACTATTTGCATAAGCATGGAAAAATATTTTTTTCTGGGTTAACACTGGAAAATCCCTTTCTAGCATGTAAATGGGCACTCTAGTTCTTCTGACAAACCAGAATTCCAGAAGTTTTTGTCATCTAGTGTATTTGTCACTGCTGGCTGATTGCTAACTCCACTGATGGTTTGAGACCTGCGTGGTGCTAAACAGCAGAGGCCTGCTGTGCTCTGGTGTGTTACTTGAAGAAAAGCCATTAGGAGTTGAAACATCAACAGTGACCCCATGCACCTGTAATAAATGCAAGTATTGTAATTAGTAGCAAGCTGTCTCAGAGGGCTACAGATATACTAAGATTAATTTCCATTCTAGTGTGCCCAAAGTCCTTGCATAACATAATGCAACCAGTTATAGTTGTCAGGAGAGACTATCAAGT
This sequence comes from Apteryx rowi, assembly GCF_003343035.1. Classification (NCBI taxonomy): domain Eukaryota; kingdom Metazoa; phylum Chordata; class Aves; order Apterygiformes; family Apterygidae; genus Apteryx; species Apteryx rowi. The sequence goes on from NW_020447309.1 coordinate 1,029,289, forward strand.
TACTGCACGTCTGACTTGCTCACAGAATTAGACTGTAAGTTCCTAGTGGCAGCAACTGTCTTTCCATACAATTGTCTAGTGCTTGCCACATGCTATGAGTGCAGAACAGAATACCTACAGGGGCACACTTTCACTGTGAGCATGTGACTCTGTTCCTCTGCTTCATTATACATCAAACTCGCTACAGTAAACAATATTTACAGAGGAAAAAGCAAAGTAAAATAATGTCAAATTACGCACACATGTATATTTTACTCATAAGCCCTGGAGGTGCCAGAAATGTAGTGAATAAACAGCCTGTTAAAAATTCACATATTCACAAACTCTTCTGCCAATACAGTTAAGGCTTTGCCACTGCTTGTGGAAGACAGGTGGTTCTGGATTAATATAAAAAAGCTTCAGCTGATGGTAACTGACACTGGAGCACACTTTAGGCAAAAAGGCATTTCAAAGGGTATCATAAAGCACGTCTAGACTCGAATTTGTAGCTGAAAGGAAAAACTATTATCCTTTGGGTTGAAAAGTGACCCATGGCTTTAGGCATTAGTGATTTTTGATAAATGACCTGGTCTTCCCTGTCCTCAGTGTGGGAGGCAATTGGTTTCCACTGTAAATCTGGATTGCGGACAATTTGCTTTATCATATTTGTAAGCAAAGGTAGCTTTCATAGCATAATACAAGAGAAAAAGGAAGGAGCTTTTGAAAATGTCTTCATTGTGTGTTTATCTGCAGAAATTATCTGCAATAAGTATATAGCACTTCAATCTCTGCAAACCTGGACCTTGAATACCTTTATTAGATATATTTATTCATGTATGGGATCTTCTGTTCTCCTATTTTATGAGGTAGTTGTGTTTTCATGGAATAAATATTCACATGATTTTTGGCATGTTATAAATATGACATTGCTATTGCATATGAACTGTTTTGGTCAAGAGCCATGTTAACTGCCCCATCAATTACATTTCTAAATGCCTGTCACATTAAAAAAACTGCAGCCCTGGGCCCCCAAGGATTTTTCCTTCTTTTAGGCAAAGACTTCCCCCCYACCCACTATACTACTTTTGATTTCCTTATTCTGGAAATTTTGTCCCCCCTCCCCTTTTTTTTTTTATGAGGGAAATACCTTTGTTTATGTGGGAAGCTGAAGGAGCCTTGTGAAATCCAAAACTCCATGTCATACCAAAAGAGTCAGGGAATTTAGAAGTTCTTATACATGTGAAGCACTTTGTATGGATGTGTATTGTGAAGTCAACATTTAGCATGTTAGGTAGAGTAGCAAAGTTGCTAAGGTAATTACTATTATATGTTTTCCTGTATGTAATCTGTTAGCAAATGTTGGTATTTCAGCCATGACCACCAGGTACACTTTCACATATAATTTTGCCTAGGTATATTGTTGTGCAGAACTTTTTTTTGTTTCTAAGAGTCTAACACAAAATATCTGTGCCACTTCAGAATACACAGGTACTTAATTCAAGCATCTGCATGTTCAGTAGCCCAAACGTTACTGAAATGAATGTGTTAGAACACAGCTGGAGATAAATGAACTATTGTTCTCACCGGGTAGGCTAGATTAAAAACCACAAAAAAGAAAAAAGTTAACAATCCTATGTTTTTGAGGTTTTTTTAATGGTTCCAACTACAAGCCTATCTCAAGACAAGCAGCTGGCAAACATATGACATTTCTTTTCCCCACAGATCTTATAAAAATGAATTTCATATTCATCCACCCATGTCTTTCTAAGGGTGCCTGCTGGCACATCATTCCTGAAGTAAACAGTCCATCTGGGAAGGTTCTTAGAGTGCTGGCAAGTCACCAGTCCCAGTGCAGAGACAACGTTCAGTGACTGGGAGCAACACACTCCCAGGGAAAACTCAAAGCCTGTCCCCAGCTTCTAACCGGTAGATACACAAAGGAGAACCTGGTAAGGATTCTCTGCAGTATTGCTAAATGTTCTTTCCCTTTCACATAAGTTACCAGGAGATGGAAGAGCTCAGTAGTACCTTTTCTCCATGTACTGCAGTACTCTACAACTCTGATATTGCAGTACTCTGTAACTGCATGAGAACCTCATGTAGCCCTGAGAGCCTCTGTGTAACATTATTTGGCTTATACATATTTTATTATGTTTGGCTGTTGGTGAGAATCAGATGAAAATTATTTCCAGATTACAGTAAAGGAACTTCAAACTTAATAACTGTTGTTAGATCATTGACCATATTAAAATAAAATTTTAAAAGGCTATACATCAATGTTCAGAGGAAGCTGTTTAAAAAAAGAAAAAGAGTGTAGCATTATTGGCCTAAAGATACTGCTGAACCTTGGGAAAAGATTTGTGCCACGTTTCTTATGACACTAACATCACAGCGGATATAAACCAGTCATTGGCACTCTCTCAAGAAACACATCACTGTAATTCGTTATAACAATACCACTGTGATATTTGTTCATAATATTTATGAAAGCTAGGCTATGAAAACAGTATGCACTGACTGTCGGTGGTGATGTATCATTCTTTAAAGGAGAATATACATGACAAAATGTTTTAAGTGAACTCTAAAAATATACTGGCGAGTTAAAACAATTTGGCTGGTCTTGCACTTTATGCCAGGAGGGGCTTCCCAGGATATGCTTCTGGGTGACCTTTTTGAGGACATATATCAAATAGTCATGTATTTATTATGGTCCCAGTCAGTCTTCAATAGCAATGATGAATGTTGTGCAGTGTACATAGTCATTACAACTCTGCGTAATACTCTGCTCATTTTCCAGTTGCCGTCTTTTCTATGGAAAACAGAGCTGCCTGTGTCACGTCAACCCAATAATCCCAACTTTTACCCCCAAAGTGTTTCCAGTGGCATAAAAGCTTTATCGGACCTGGTAGGGGATACACATGCCAGGAGCCCTGTAAGGAGCCTTCTGCTCTGCTTCCCCAGTTGTGTCTATGCCCTACAGAGTCCAGGGGGAGCTGTCTGGCTCTTGTGTGTCTTGGAATGCTTTATAAGCCCTTACAGCTTCCAGTAGCATGCTGGGATTCACTACGCTTCTGACATCAGTGTAAGCCTGGATTTCTGGGCACCGAATAAGGACATTTCTTCTATGGCTGAATGGTCCTGATGACACTCAATTTTTATATCTCCCTCTCAGCAGTGTGGGGAACAGAAGTATTATGAATGTTCTGACGTTTGTTGCAACCAGGCATGGGCGCAGTCCCATTCCTGGTGAAAGGAAGTTGCCAGTCCTGCATAAGCTCAAGTACAGGAGTAGGCTGTATCTTGAGGATGGTGAGGTCGGGTTCAGGATGAGCACCAGTTGTGGGCAGAGCATAGACTGGTTTCCCACTTCATGAGAAGCTGAAATTTGGTGCTGGTTTTGGAATATAGTTTAATAGGAAGGAAAATAGAAACCACAAGTTCTGTCTTTCCCAGCCTGTGCAGGAAACCCTCATATTCTATCCACTCCACTTCGGTTTCTCCCCAATAACTTGATTAGATCTGAATTCATATAGACGCAGTCTCTTAACATTACTTGCTGTGTTAGGGTGGGGTGGGAAGGATGAAAAGCAAAAAAGAAGGCCATTGCCTTTTACCGCCAAGCGCAGAGGCCTCCAAACAGAATTTCAGCTTTTGTTTGGCAAAAAGGTGGACAATTAAAAAATGGCTTTTTTAGCTCATTCAATTTCCTGGATTCTCCACCATTTGCATGAAAGTCTAGATTTGAAAACAGCAAATAATATCACTGCAGGATGCCCTGCATTTGAATTGTGTGCATGCAGAGCATTTTATGAATCATACTTTTTTTGTTTAGCCACTTCCATCTAAGATAGTTGGCTCAGTTTAATAATAAAATAGCTTCTCTGGAAGCCTAGTGCCAGATCAGCTTATTGTTCCAAAAGAAGAATCCCGGTGCCAGTATTCTGAAAGATTTTTTTCAACAGGAATGACTCAGAAAAGAGAAGACAGAAGACACTAGGCTTAACATGCTGTAGCCAAGGGCTACAAGATAAAAATGTTAGAAAGAAAAGAGAAAGAAGGGGAAACTGAGAGGTAATGAAGAACAGTAGGAAAAGCAGCTAAGGGATCTTGGATAACAGGGAGGGAAAATTAAAAAATGGAGCAGAGATGCTTATATACTGCTTTGTGCAACAGAATACATTCTACCTTGTACCTTTAATTTCTTCTCTATCACTCTCCATCTCTGTCTCTCCTTTTTTATCAATATTTTATATAAATTTTACCACTTTATCTCATGGGCTTTTAGGGTCTGAAAGGGTAATAGTCTTTTGTCACTTGTTTTTCCAGTTTAATTAAACCTCACATTGATTATTTGGGAACAATACCACACGTTAAGAATAAAATCTTCTCAATGTTCAGGTACGTGCATTTTAATAACCGTATTAAGGAGGACTGTAAATTTTCACATTCATGCTGGGACTGTACCCATGCCAAAGGTTAAATCAGTGATTCTACCTAATACTTTACACATGTAATTGCAAGCACAAATAACTCTGTCCACATATAATGAAGTTTCAGCTGCAAAACTAGAATCAAGGCCAAGGTGAAGCTGGCCAGGAGCCAAGGATGTACTCTTTCTATTTTATTGGTCTATAGGAAATAAATAGTATCGCTCCAGGGAAGCCAGAGACCCAAGATTTCTACTAACAGTAATGCATTATTAGCAAATATTTCTAGTTAAATTGTCAGCATCCTTTAAAGAGGAAAAAAAATAAAAAACAAAAACCAGTACACATTTGGTAGCAATTTGGTTCCAATCTAAGCTTTAATCAAGAAGGCTTAGTAATCAGTTTATGGACATTAGTGATGACTTCAGCCTGAATAATTAATAGAAAATAAGATGTTTATGCTAAGTGTAAAAAGTCAAAGAAGGGTTTAAAAGCAGGATGTAGATTACAAAGAAAAGACTAAATATCTTCATCTGGCCTAAATAATAGTTGCTTAACACTTTGTATAGAGTCAGCTGTAAATTCCCATATTGTATTGTTTGTAGATATAGAATATGTAAAGTAACAAATAAGATGTAAAGAACTGTGAATATATTGTCAAGCACACTGTAAACAACCTTGAGATGATCTTACGAGATTATCTGTGCTCTGGGACAAAAATTCAAAAGAACAGCCAACAAGATTTCAGTACCATTCAGTGTTCATTTTAACTCCAGTTTCAATTTTAAGCTCTAGACCCACCCTGCTCTGTTTTCAGGCACTGTTTTCTCAGACAATTTCTAATATTAATCTCAGTGATTTGGGCATTTTATTTTTTTGAAAGCTTTGGCACAAAGATATTTTTTACACAGTATTATCAAATAGCCTAGGCTGTCAGAAGTGCCTTTATGTCAATTGTATTCAGTGGAGGAAAACTATGGATTTTGCTGTTTATTCTGAGTATCAGCAAATGTTTGGAGTAACAAACATTTGTGAAAAAAACAAACAAAGCCCAAAGTGAGGTTAATGCAACACTTTACTGTCAAAGGACATAGCTCTGATCCACTAGAACATATAGTCATACAGGAACAACAAGTTTCTTAGGGAGTGTCTTGTAAACCATATTATTCTAGAAATGTTTTGACCTGCAAAAATTGATGATTTCATATTCTATTTGGGAGCCAGAGGAAAGTTTTCTTTGTGAATGATATTACAAGAGTGGGAGAGTTATATTAGTTTTGAGCTTCATGTTTTCAGGTCAACTTTGTTTCAATGACTTTGACCAGAGCCTCATTAAAAACATGAACCATGTAGGTGGACAAAAAGCAAGTTGTGTGTGGTTCTTGGCCTCCATCCATGCACTTCATGAAGGTTCTTTTCTTTTTCTTTTTTTTTATCACTGCAATCATTTATAATATTTCTTCTTTAAACACTCTTTCTCAAATGGCAAATTATATTTCCATGATCTCTTCTGTTTTAAGTGCAAAGAATGGAAAGAAATGTTTTCCAGCCAAATGAGAGTGCTCTGTCTCAAGCTGAATTCTAACAAATGCCTACAGTTTATAATTGATACTTCCAAGATAGTCTCAAGGAATTTAAAACAATCTTGAATTTAATAGCAATCAACAGAATCGAGACAAAGTGAAACTATTACAGCTGAACTTATCAAAAAGCAGGGTTTAAATTGATGCTGCATATTATTCATTTTGACAGCTGCAAATTCACATTAAAGATAGCAGAGACCAAAAGACAGCAACTAGAAGAGGAAATGCTAGTTTATTACTTACAGAAAAACAACTCTGAAGCTAAGCTGTTTAGTTAGAATTATGAAGTACTCTGCATTTCCATGGCACCTTTGATCCACAGCAGCCACAAAGCAATTTTCCAATTATAAGTACAGTCTTAACTTCGTATCATACCAGGTGATACACAACTGTCTCTGGAGTGGAAACGTAACAGATTTCCATCAATAGCAACACTACACAAAGGCAAAATGAAGAATTTTGCAAGTGAAATGGCATGGTAAGGGTAAGTTGCTAAAGCACGTGTCCTCACCATGTTATGTTGCTTGTGTTAGAAGGACTGGGAATGAAGAAATCTGGAATCCATTCCATTCCTAACTGCACTACCCCTTGCTGTATGACTTGAGACAAGTCACTTAATTTCTTATGCCTCACTACAGATAGGGATTAATGCTATCTAATTTCAGTGTTGTGGTGATAGCCAAAAGCCATGTAATGAAGCTGCTCCTGCTTATGGAAATTGTATCTCAGCATTTGGGCAGGCTGAAGTAACAGACCTCTAAAAATGCTTTGTAAAATTATTTGAAATCATTCAGGTGGAAAACCTATGTAAATACAAATTATTGTATGATTTAGGAACTTACAGGCGGGGGGCTGCAAGCCTGATGTTTTGCTACCCAATAGGTTGTTTCCCGTGCAAGAAAATGTTATTTCCAGCAATTGTCACTTTAGGGAGAATCATGTGTGTGGGAAGAGCAAACAGGGGTGTTATGCTCATTTACTGATGGAAGTAGCAAATATTTTTAAACCATCACATCTAGTGATAACAGCCTTTATTGAAACTATAGGATGCTAGTGTGGTGCCCTGTAATGACTGAAGAGACAGTTAACAGCCTTCTGAAACCTTTTAAACAAGTCATATCCTAAAGGCTTGATGAGACAGGGAAGATTATTCTGATGATATCGTACTTCTAATTTTTTGTTTCATGAGGATGTCATTTGGTTTCCTGATGGACAGACTGGATGAAAAGTGCCAAGACACTCCATGTTTTCTCTCTAGTATATTTAACAATGTCCTTACTAACCTCTTCACTGATGAGTATTGTTGCTCCAGATTCAATCTGATATACATTCCACTTAGTAGGTGTCAAAATGTTATCTAGAGAGCAGTGTCGAAGGCTGTAACTACATCAGAAATATATGGGGTCACTTCTTTCCCCTGGGAATATTTATAGCTCCCAATACTGTCATTGGTGACTATGTTTGCAGATGTTAAAGACTGGAGATTTTGAGTTGGTACCTTTGGTAAATGACAGAAGTACAGAAGTGGTGAATGTAAATATTTAAATATCACACTCAGTGCATCTCTTCCTATGGCACCTCCTAAGATATGCACAGTCAGAGACCAGGAGAGGTTACACTGATGTTCTTACATGGCTATAAAGCTAGGACTAAATTCCTCAGAATATCCCCTTCTCATGGGATCAGCAGATGAGACTGTCATAGTTGGCTCAAGTATATCACATAGAATAGGCCAAATTACTTTAAAAATTAATGAGCTGTATGAGTTTAGGACTACTCAGATTTATATGCTAATGGATAACCATCAGATGGAGAAAATAGTGTATGAAAACAAACACTGGGGAAATTTAGAGCCCTTATGTCTCTCCTGGCTTACAGTGATGTAAATCAGGATTAGTTGCACTGAAGTCACTTGACTTGCAATAATATAAGTAGGAAGAGAATGGGTAATTTATGCTCACTTTGCAGTACCACACAGATAGAACTAAGTGGTCTTTTTGGAAATGAGAAATGGGTCTTTTCTGAGCCATTGTGCAGGGAATTAGGAATGGCAACCAGATGCTTCATTCAGTGCAGATTTTAGATAGGAAAAAACAAACCTTGGGAGACTTTTACAGTATTTCTCAAGAGCATGTGCTATGTATTTGCCATTTAAAAGTCTGTGAAATTTATATACACTGTGGACTATATTAATTTTCAAATAAATGTAAAATATACACAGCAAGAAATCCTGGTAGCTTCCTATAAACACTCTAAAATAGAGTGTTTTCTACAGTCAGCCAAAATTGCAATAAATCTACAGTGCAGCACCAAGAACTTTGCTGCTTGTCCCTGGCCATTTACTAACTCTTTGTCAAGTTACAGTACTACCACAGAGCAAATCTCAAAGGAAGGCTGCTATTCACTCCGGGTGAAGTCTCCACATCTAGATTCTCATTCTGTAAATTCACTCCTCCAGCCAAGGCAAGTAAAGAATGGCTCACGGATGCCCAGCCTTGTTACCGCCTTCCCATCTCCAACACCAATTTGAAAAAAATGCCAGACAACCAAAAATATTTTTGCAAACAGTAAAGGAAAATGAATACCTAGTGCAATAGAAAAAAGGATACGTCAGTGCAGAGAGAGGCCTTTTGTTTAAAACTATTTTGCCAAAGAGCTTTTTTTCTACACACCAAAAACTGTTTTTTTGGTTTTGTTTCTTGCTGATGGGCAGTTTCTCCTACAAGAGAACTGTAGTGGCTTGAGGGAGGCTGCTCTCACAAGTACAATGCTTTATTGAAGGACCTTATAAGCTGGCTCATAGATAATACAAAACAGACCTAAGTTATCAAGATGCTTGGAGCAGTGTTATCTCCATACTTTAAGTTCCTATTTAATTTTGACATAACACTGGCCTCAAACTTAGTTCTGTTTCATCTATGTTCTAAGCCATGAAGCCAAAAATATTCTGACCCTTGGGATGCACATGCAACAGTCAATTCCTAGTAAATCCCAGGATATATGTAAAATTAGGAAATTGGTCTTAGAAAGAATTATTATCATAGAGCTTTTAAAAAAGTATGTCCTGTTATGTGATTAGCGTCCATTGTTCAGGTGGCTGGAACTCACCATTTTTCCATCAACACAATGGGCCCTGCATTTTGTACCCAAACTCTTCAGTCTATGTGGCTGCTGCCAGTGAGAAGAAAGACCCTTTGAAGCGTGTTGTGAAAAAGAGAGCAAGAGATGGGAAAGACCAAGACTGGTAATTTTTCCTGGGACTTCTTACACTCTCCTCCCTCACATCAAAATATGTTCTGTCCCCTGCAGCTCTGTTGTTTTAGGTGAGATGCTTCAATCTTCCAGCCTTAGGTTACGATCTAACTGTTCTGCACCCTTTCCCAGGATGATGGTGTGAAGAAAGTGCAGCTATAGAAAAATAACCAAGAGCAGGCAGCATGTCACTAATGAAGAGAGGAAAGAAAAGCAGTTGGTTTTGTGTGAGATAAGAGAAGAAAGAATTCCAGATGTAGAGAACCACCTCCCTCCCCTCTTCCCACACTTCAGGTTTCACATTCCACACTGCAGATATGTTAACTTTATTTTTCCTCCCTGATTTTCAATTGAATAAGGTGTCTAAGGTCCCAGAAATCATCTGACTTGATTTGTGCATATATCTGTTTTAAAGATGTAAACAACATATGATGTTAGATGTTCACCAGCTAACCTAAATTTTTAGTAGCTTCCTGTGTAGTATTGAACACAGTAACCATGTACTCAAAAAAGAGGAAATTTAAAGGAAAGGTGGTGGTTCTTTAATGCACATTTTTACTATGAAATGGAAAAAACAAAGAACTTAGAGATTGCTAGGCTTTATTACTTTGATTTATACCCACAGTACATGTAACACTGGGCACTCCTTATATCTCTTCCTTAATATAGTAATAGGTTTTGGAAACCCATTGTTCTTTTTATTTCACAATCCTGCCAAAACTGATTGTTGGGACCTCTCCATTTAAGCTTCTCAGTTATCACAGAATTAAGGAACAGATGCATGACTGAGCTTCCGCTCTCATTGACAGAAAAGATGCCTTGGGCATCTGTTCTGCTTTTGCTGCCTTCACGCCATACATTAGCACCTGCTCTAGCACGTTCTTTCAGGTATCTTCGTCCCTGTAACAAGTTGCACTTCCACCTTCCAGGTGAGTCCATCTAAGCATCACCCAGCATGACTGGGTATTTTGAAATCATTGTGGGTATTTTGTAATCATTTTATTCAGTTTTGAATAGCTCCAGTCTCAGGACAACCACCACAGGACTTGAAACTGTACTTCTCATCACCCCTAGACAGCTGGGAGCTGACACTTCTTTTTTTTCCTTTGTGGGGCCCCTCTCTCCTCTCGCCTCCCAGTCCTGGCAAGCCCTTCCCCTCCACCACCATGCCTTCTTTGTTAAAAAAAACTTCTCCAAGCTAACAAGCTCTGTATCTGCTAGGGAGGAGTGAAGGCCAGAGCTGAGGGCAAAGCCCAACATTAGCAGTCTGGGTTGTATGACTTCAAATCTTAGAGATGAGGAGATATATGACTGTCCTGAGGGGGGAACAAAATCACTTTCTTATAGTAATGCTGGTAGAATGGAGGTAGAGTGGTTTAGAGGGCAGCTCTGTCCACCTGCCCATCTAAAGGTAGCACACTGATCACCCTGKGTAACCCCCTCCTCCCCACCCCAAACACACAGGCCTTCATTGCTGCATTGCAGTGGTGTAAAGTCTCCCATGGTACCAGAAAAAAGATAAACAAGAACAAGCTAATACCCTCTTTGCCTCTGCTTAGGGAAAGGTGCTCCTTGGAGCATAATGGGAGTCTAATGTGTAGTTTAACTGATCTCAAAAGGAACGTGTTGTGGTGTTCAAGCCTGCAATTAAGTTGCTTAGTTAAGTGACAAAGTTAAATAATGCATACTTTTCAAATGTAAATTATTTTAAAAAGCTGTTCAGTGCATAAATACACTTTTAAGCAGTGTTAGGAAGTTGACTTAAAATCATAAAATTCTAAGTACCAAGGTAAACTTAATTTATATCATTCTGTTATTATTGTGGGATTTTGTTTGTTTGTTTGTTTGTTTTAAGCTCGAGACCAAAAGAAGCAGCCTTAACCCAGAATTTTCTAGTTAGTTGTTCTAAAGTGGCTTAAATATCGATTTTTTTAAGTCATTGTTTAGTAAGTATGTGACAAACTATTAATCCATTAGTGAAGATATTGATATTCTCAAAGATGTTCCCTAATCTTCTTCAAATATTGATTTAATTTTACTATAACATGGCCAAATACTATATTGTTCTTTATCTAAGTTAACATTTTTTTTCGAGATATTTAGGAAGGAAATGTGTGTTTATTGATTGTATGAATGAAATGACTTTAATTAAGGAAACAGGACTACTGCCAAAAGTGGCATACATGACTATTAGTGTGAGCTGCTTCCTTACAACAGCCCAAAAAGACATCATCAAAAGCAGATGCCTAAATTAGTTACAACATACATCCTGGCCAGACAGATGCTTCAGATGCTTGGCCATTTGTAGGATAGATTCTCTTTCCTTTGAAAACAAGCTGAAGCACAATAACACTTTAAGGTTTACTACCAACCATCATTTAAGATTTTGCAGCTTTAAATTAAAAATTACTTTAATGGAGCCCGATTCTCTTGTGGAGATTCCCATGTCAGCTTTCAGCACTCTCATTTAGATTAGTGCTTGGAGTAGAGGAGATGAAATACTTAAGAAATTTTAGAAGTTTCATCTTTTTGCCTGAAAAAAGTGAAATATGACACAAACGTGATGACAGTAATGACTACTGAAGAGGAAACATCAGGCTGTTTTGCTTTGTTTTATTTCATAGAAGCGTTCCAATATTTTGATTTGCATTTACAGCTTTTAGCCTCAGAATTAGTCTAGTATGAATTTCAAGTGCTGTTGTTAGGTTTCAATATTACCTCATACAATGAAGAGGAAATCCTCAAAGATAGGGGAGTCTACAGTTTAGTAACTTCCCATAAGAATGTGATTTGGGGATGTTGTGTAACTGAGAAGTTCCAGTGCAGTCCCTAGACACCTCACATGAACTCAGCAGGTCACATGTTTTCTGAATCCCAGCTTGGTAGTTAATGGAGTACTGTACTTACTAAATTTTCCTCTGCTGCATGAGAATAAAAGATATTCCAAACTTAGGCTCTGTGAAATGTCTTTTCCTCCACTCCAACAAGAAAGGGTTAAGAAATACAATCTCTGAACCCACCCACCACAGCTGTGAGTCTTAAAGAGGCCTGGAGGTGAAACTTAAAAGGGAGAATCCCACCACAGCAGGGGATGTTACAAAATGAGCAGAGCTGCAGTCAGAGCCATGGAACTAGTGTTTGTTTATCATGGGATGATCTAGGAGCAGGAGTTGCCTGGATCTGTCTAGCTTTGCCTGATACGTTAGTTGAAAGAGTCCCAGGAAGTCTTGTGGCTGTGGGTTGTGGGCTGTAATCGGGATCCAGACAGCCATTCAGTGCTTAGCAGGAACGAAGCTTAGCTGTGATGCCAGTGGCTTGGGCTGTAGGTGCTTACCGCTGCTATGCCTTTTTACAGCCTTGACCTTCTAGGTGAAACGCGAAAGACTGGGACTTATGCTAAGGCGCTATACCAGGAGCTTTCTGTCTTGGGATGACATTGGAGGCTGACTTGTGCCTGCCTTGGGGCATGTACCCATGTGTGAACTATACGGAGCGGACAGGGAAGAGATATGTTCTGGGATTTTTGGATTGCTTTTTACAATCCAGCAGTCATGCAGGAGAGCATGTATAAGACAAACTGTTTGTACCCCAACCACAGGAAAGCACCTGTGGGAGACAACCTTCTCTGCCAAACCAGATTTCGGAGAGCCACTGGAAGTGTGTCTGTTTGTGTAGCAGGGAATAAGTATAGGGACATATGCAAACAATAAATGTGACAGGAAATGTGAGAAAAGCTGTAGCTCTGCCCATCAGCACTGATCGGTGGTAGGCCTACTTCGTGTTACGTTGAGGGGAGGGCTGCAGCATAGCCCTCAGCACTGTCACAGCTAAGACCAGCCTTGTGGTTGTAAGAACTACCCAATACTGGAGCCTGGCGAGCCTGGACACCTGAGATGTTCCCTAAACTCCTGACCAGACTGCAGCAGCTGTTTTTATTTAATTCAGCCTTCTAGATGAAGGTTTCCTTCTTTACCTCCAACATGAGAAAATGCTACTGTGTACCTTTCCACCTTGTGTTATCTGTATATTACAGATACATTCATCCCTGCAAAAGAAATTTTAGTTTGAAATCCCTAATTACTGGAAAATGGAAGTGTTTCTCCTGGCCTTTTGGCAAACTGGAAATAGTATATTCTTCGTTCTGGCAAGGCAGAGTGTGACTAGCCATGAAAAATATTGACTTAAATATAGGACTTAAAAAATTCATCATTCATCTTTGATAGAACTTTTTAAGCAATGTGTAGAGACAATCTTAATCTGGAAGGATCAGATTTACAGCTCTGTTTCCTGAGCTTTGCRCCGTGGGTTTCTTCATGTGACAATGTAAAAATGCACTGCACTGCTAAAACGTTAACCTCTTTTGCACTTCTAAGCACCCTCTCTGTGTAGCCATGAGGCTTCTGTATCATCTGTACATACTGACAGGGAATAATGGTTTCAGCAGTACTTATTGGAATGACTTACATAACTCAATTATCACTGTCTCATTTTTGTAGCCACTCCAAGTAAATGCCAATAAAATCATCCAACCATCATATATAACTATAATATATATGCATTATAGCTCTAAATATTGTAAGTGAATGGTATCTTATGACACACTCTTTGCTTACACTTATGAATATATCCGTCCCATTGAAAAGTATCCAAATATAGTCAGGACACTTGCAAATCCAGTAGTCAGTCGCCAGTGTTTACTGATGATTTGTCATATGCTTGCTAAACATATGCATTAGCCCTGAAGAAAGACTGTATGAGGGGTCCTCAAATCAAGACATACAACCAGCAGCTGCTTTGGGTTAAATCATTTGAGAGATTTAAAATCATATTGGGGATTTGAATGCTGTAGTACAGTGAGTCACCAGTAAGGGGAACCCTTTTTGCAGTAAACCTTCAAGCTTTTACTGCTTTGATGGAAAGCATGGTCATAAAGATAATGTGACATTTTGGTTCAAAAAAAATTATGTTTAATCAGAAGGCGAACAGAGATAAGCAGTTTAAAATGAAACCTGAATTACAATTTCAGATCTACTTTTTTTTTTATACTTCTCAATGAGATTGAAGAGGAAGTGTGAATGAATCTGAATAATGTAGGCATTAACCCTTACAGCAATGCTAAAGAAAAGGAGGGAAGTTGGTTCTGGTAACGGGTTTTAAAACAATATGAATCAAACTATCACAGGATTGTGGCTGTCATCTGGCGTTGTTTTAACGAGAACAACAAATGATATCACAGAATCAGAATCACAGAATCGCTGAGGTTGGAAGGGACCTCTGGAGATCATCTAGTCCAACCCCCCTGCACAAGCAGGGTCACCTAGAGCACATTGCACAGGATYGCRTCCAGGCGBGTTTTGAATATCTCCAGAGAAGGAGACTCCACAACCTCTCTGGGCAACCTGTTCCAGTGCTCTGTCACCCTCACAGTGAAAAAGTTTTTCCTCATGTTCAGATGGAAGTGTCTGTGTTTCAGTTTGTGCCCGTTGCCTCGCGTCCTGTCGCTGGGCACCACTGAAAAGAGTTTGGTCCCATCCTCTCGACACCCTCCCTTCAGATACTTGTACACGTTGATAAGATCTCCTCTCAGCCTTCTCTTCTCCAGGCTAAACAGGCCAAGCTCTCTCAGCCTTTCCTCATAAGAGAGATGCTCCAGTTCCCTAATCATCTTTGTAGCCCTTTGCTGGACTTGCTCCAGTAGTGCCACATCCCTCTTGTACTGAGGAGCCCAGAACTGGACGCAGTACTCCAGATGTGGCCTCACCAGGGCTGAGTAGARGGGGAGGATCACCTCCCTCGACCTGCTGGCAACACTCTTCCTGATGCACCCCAGGATACCATTGGCCTTCTTGGCCACAAGGGCACATTGCTGCCTCATGCTTAACTTGGTGTCCACCAGCACTCCCAGGTCCTTCTCCGCAGAGCTKCTTTCCAGCAGGTCAACCCCCAACCTGTACTGGTGACTGGKGTTATTCCTCCCCAGGTGCAGGATATTATTATTTGATATTATGGCATCATAATTAAAATTTCATCTGCAGCTGAGTCTTATAGCTCTAAAAATGCAGTTTTGAAAGTTGGGAACTATCATTCTAAATATTCTAAAACAATAATTTTGAGTAAGCATAAAGACGAATCTCAATACTGTAAATTCTGTAGGAAAACTCCTGAACCTATTTTAGTTAATCTGTGTTGCTGTACAATAGAGGTTATTTTAGGAGAAAATTGGTATGAATATGGATCTCTGATCACATAATATCCAAAACTGGTACAGTGCTAAAGTTCTGTAATAAGTGTACTTTTATAGTACCCGGACTGTACCCAGAGTATATGTTACTGAGATTAATAAAAATTGAGTATTTACTTGGCTAAATAATCTAATTTCCATTATTATGTCGTGCCAGATTTGCTTTTTCACTACTCAGTATTTAGTAACTAACCTTATGAAACTACTGAATGCACAGATTCAATGAAGCTGATAAAATCTAATAATAAATACCACTGTGAATCTGAGCCAAAGTATCCCCATGCTCTCTGAAATGGTCTTCCCTCCAGACTGCCAATTAGTCTTTCTCTAACTTTGAATGCTCCATAAATGCACTATGCTGATTGATAGTGCATCAATATTAATTAATAATTCATCCCACTGTTGGAATTTTCCTCTACATGTAATCACAGCTCCAGCTCTTTGCAAACCTCCCTTTTTCTAGCAAAAAAGAGGAGGAACATCATTTTACTTCTTTGACCATATGTTGTTGTTTAGTCTCTTTGGGGGGTTTTTTTGCAAATATTTGGAAAACTTTCTCTCGGATGTTTCTGACAGTTCACATGGTTTGTATGGTAATGTGGTTCCATTTTACAGAAGTGTGCTGCTGCTCCTAATTGGAACTAGTCTAGCATGCTTCATGTTTTATTTATATGTACAGTACCTAAGTGAAATGCTCAAAGCACCATGTGTACTTTGTTAGAAATTTGGAAGTCTAGCTTTCAGATAGGGCCCCTGGCTTCCACACTAGCCCATGGATCAGGCCACATGTGCCGCGAGGGCATAGCTCTGCATATTCTGCCTGGGTAGCCAGGAGCTCGTAGAGAGCCAGTATCTCAGTAGCACTGTCCTGCCGAAAGGGGAAAGATTCAGAGTGCATTTACAGCCCAAATTCACATGGGCATTTCTGAAGCAGTCTGTAATTGTTTATTATAATCAGGAATAATGAATTCTCTACCAAAGTAACAAATTCTTTACGCATCACTCTATTCCAGTAAAGAAAGAGCTGCTCCCTAGGTGGGATATAGTATTCCAAATACTTTACCTGCATTTATGCACTGACCATGAATCACTTCTTAAAAATGTTTTTTTCCTGGAGTTCTCTGTATAACACCATGTAAACACTTCTTATATAAAAATGGTTCCCCTAAAATTTACATTCAGGCCAATACCTGTTTTGAAATTATGAAATCTTGACACAAGTGAGAAGCCAGACCTCTGAAAGACCTTACAGGTAATTTACATTAGAGCAGAGGGATAAAAGAAATGTGCACTCCAACTGCATTTGGATGTAGCTTTCAGTGCCTGTCATTTGACTAATCTTGTCTTCGTAGTCCCCCTTTTGCGGGCAATAGCTGAGGAATTGCAATTCATTCTTGTTGCAATTCATTCTTGTTGCAATTCATACAGCTCAAAGCTTATACAATCATTCTGTTTTCCAGGTGGCTGTCATAGCCTGTGATGTTGCTGAAATGTCCCCAAAATAAACTACCTTTGGCTAAAACAGTATGAATCCGCAGATTTTTGGTGACAAGCTTGCATTAATTTTGTTTGGCCACTTCTCTGTTTCCTGAGTGAGAAACCAATATATAACTCACCAGCCACACTAATAAAATACTCAACACCAAGCAACCCTTTCTTAGGGTATGCTTCCCAATTCTTAATTATTTAAATATGAGAGATTAAAGTGTATACTCTAAATAGTGTTCAAAATACATGCATGAATACATATATTTACATTAATTTACATTAATTTACATTAATATTTTATCTTCAAGGGCAACCTCTTCAAAGCACATGGATGGTCATTCTGATGTGCAGGAAGTCTAGCAGGCATGGCAGAAGACCAGCTCAGATGAACTGGGAACTCCTGACTGAGCTCAAAATGGTAATACACAGAAGGTAGAAGCAGCTATGGGCTACTCAGGAGAAACATAGAGACATTACTCAAGTATGCAGTGATAAAGTTAGGAAAACCAAAGCTCAGCTGAAGTTGAAACTAAAAAGGGGTGTGAAAGGCAACAGGAAAGATTTATATAAATGTATTGGCAGCAGAAGAAAGGCTAAAGATAATGTGGGCCCTGAGAATATTACGGAGCAAATGCCCCTGGAAACTGAGGAAGGACAAGAAGTTGATTGGGAACATCCAGCATGAGTTTATCAAGGGCAAACCATGCCTGGCCAGCCTGATAAGATGACTGGCTAAGTGGACAAGGGGACAGCAGTGGATGTTGTCTACCTTGACTTTAGCAAGGCCTTTGATAGTCTCCTGTAGTAGCCTTATAGGCAACTAGTAATATTTGGCCTGGATAAGTGGATGGTAAGGCAGGTGGGATTTGGCTGGCCTGCCAGGCTCAAAGGGTTGTGTTCACTGGTACAAATTCCAGCTAGCAGCTCGTTACTTGTGGCATCCCTCAGGGATTGATTCTGAAGCTAGAATGTTTAATGCCTTTAAAAATTAAAAGCTTGGACAATAGGACAGAGTGCAGTCTCTGCAAGTTTGTGAACAATAGTAAGTCGGGGGGCAGGAGGCAGATACACTGGAGGGCAGGGCTATTATTCTGGGGGACCTTGACAGGCTGGAGAAATGGACTGACAGGAACTTCACGGATTTCAGTGAAGGCAAGTGCAAAGTCCTGCAGCTGGGACAAAATAACCCCATGCAGCAGTACAGGCTGAGGAATGACTGGATAGAAAGTAGCTTTGCAGAAAAAGAACTGAAGGTCCTGGTAGACAAGAAGTTGAAAAGGAGTCAGCAATGTGCTTTTGTGACAAATAAGGCCAACAACATACTGGGCTATAATAGCAAGAATGTAGCCAGCAGGTCAAGGCAGTCAGTATTCCCACCACATCTAGAGTACTGTGTCCAGTTTGGGGCTCTCTGGTACAAGAAGGATGTCGACATCCTGGAGCAAGTCCAGCAGAGACCACCAAGATGGCCTCTGGTGTATTTGACATATGAGGAGAGGCTGAGGGAACTGGGTTTATTCAGCCTTAAGAAAAGAAGGTGAAGGGGAGATCTTACTGCTGTCTGTAACTATCTGCTCAGAGACTGTAGAGAAGACAAAGCCGGATTCTTCTTGGAGGCAGACAGTGATATAACAAGAGGCAACAGACACAAGTTGCTACATGGAAAATTTTGATTAGATATAAGAAAAAAATTCACCATGAGAGTAGTTAAACACTGGAACAGGGGGGCCGGAGAGACAGGCCCTCCATCCTTGGAGATAGTCAAAACTTGACTGTACAAGGCCCTGAGCAGCCCAATCTGGTTGGACTTGCTTTGATCAGGAGGTTGGACTAGATGACCTCCAGAGGTCCCTTCCAACCTAAATTATTCTATGATTCGGTGATATTACAACAAATTCCTTACCAAGTATTGACAAGATCAGTCAATATTACTCTGTTAGAGCCATTACAAGGTGTTTTGTCAAAGATCTATCTGTCTCCATGCTATAGATTAATGATGTGTTCATTATCAGACTATGTTTTATAGAGAAAGTAGCTATGTATTCATAAAAATGAGGACAGAAGAAAATACAGACCAAGAACAGCCATAGTGTAACCATGTTAATTTTGCTGGAGTCTTCACTGATGAATTGGACCTAAAATGATTTTTTGGTCAAAGCAGAACAGAACTTTCCACACTGAGAGCAATCCCATTCAAATTGAAAATATAATTATAATTCAAGAGTTGACCTTAAAATATCTACTTGATGAAGCCTGGGTGTTGTAGATTGATGTGATATTCTGTGTGTGCTTTGCATTGTGTCAGACACCCATTCCTTCACATCTTTGTACCATATCCCTGCAGAGATGTGACAGTGTTGACACGGCAACATTTGCACCTTGCAAAAGATCCTAGTTACTAGTATTTGTTTATTTCCAAATAGCACAGTGCTGCATTTCTGTCTGCAAAAGGTGATTTACTTCCCCAGGACTGTAGGTTTCAACCAGGAAGTAGAAACAAATCTATTACAAATATAAGTTAATAGTTAGGTCCCCTCTGCCTCTTGGGGTAACGTGCTGCTTGTGGGGTGAATCAGGAATCAATTTCACTACAATAATACTGAAGAAACACTGTTGTCTCTTGCTTTGAACTGAAGATGGGCGACCATATGTATCAGACTGCTGAGTAGGAAATTCTTCCTACTATTTAGTATGTCCTAAGAGTGCGACGTAATAGGATTTGATAAAGAGAAAAGCCCCTTTTCCCCTGACTGCGACAGAAAATGTATTGATAGCCCCAGACTCCTCTATATGCTTAAAGAGTGGCGCTTTTTTTTTTTTTACCTCTTAATGTAAAATTTGTAATGTGCATAGGCAATAAAATCAAAAGGTCACCAGAGTATCAGAATAAATTTAACATTTCTGTAATGTGACTGGTCTGAAATAACTACCCTTAAAAGTTGCTGGATTTTCTGCTAAAAATAAATAAATATTCTATTGTTCTTTTACAAAGTGAAAGGTTAGACGTTCTTATGTCATCTAGATTCTTATAACATGCCATTCAGAGCATAATATTTCTGCAAGTTTTCCCATGCAATTAAGGCTTTTGTTTCCTCCCAAACATAGGAAGATCCTACAAAAAACCTGAGCCAGATGAAAAACCTGCTTATACTGACAGTGGCCAGAATGGAAAGAATGAGAGAGCTATGTTAAGTCCTCCAGGTTCTGGCAAACTTTCCAGGTATGAGGGACTGTTTCCTATGTAGAAATGTATGGCAATATCTAATGGGATCTGTAGTTTTTCCTTTGCATACTATGAACACAAATATGGTCGAGAAACACCATGACAGCTTGCCTTGCTCATTCTGGGGATCAGTTCAGACAGATTATGTAAAATAGGACTGATCTTGTCCCTAGTGGTTGTGTGCTGGTCTCCAGAAAGTCTGGCCCAGCAATTCTGAAGTGCAAAATTCGTTTGAGAGGAGTATGTTTCAGTTATTTGCTGAGATTGGACTGATGTTGATTCTGATGTTTTTAACTGGTTAGAATATCTACTACAAGCTTCCCCTACAGACTACAGGAAGTCAGGGTATTCTACAGAAAATAATATGTAAACTTAAAATATGTTATAACTTAACTCATTGAATGCAACTTTTCCCAGGGTCTCCTATTCATAATTATCATGGAATATACTGTATTACTTCTGTGACAGCAAGYGCTACAGATTAATTTGGTATTGGCCAGAAGGCATTTCCCTTCTTTTGTTATTGAGGTTGTTGTGTTTCAGTTTTGTATACACCTAATGCAATGAAAATATAAATGGAAGCACTTGGCTACCTCTTCCTACTCATTTTCATTTTCGAGGTCTTTTTCCTACTGTGTCTTTGCTATAGTGATTCAGTAGGCAGGGTTACCTGAATGGGGTGTTAGCAAGGCTATGTATGGTTGTGAATAACAGCTCATCATCACACTGAATTGGGTAAAAACAACAGAGACGTTGATGTAGATGTGTCAGTGTGCAAACTGACTATAGATTGTGGGATGTGGGGATTTGTGTCCTTTGATATGTGTTGAATGGTTAGCTACAGTATGGGGTTTTCATGCCAGTGAAGTAGTCAGTATTCACCACAGTGGGACATAAGACATTCATTCTCAGGAATGTGTGTTTTTGCTGTTGCATACCCAGGCTATTCAACATAATGTGATCTCTTTACAGAAAGAAAGGGGGAAATATCACAATATATTGAAATGCCCATAGCAGTGATCCCTGTGGCCAGAGTAAATAGGCCCTGCTTAGAAGACTGCTAGAACACAGGAGGTTAATAGTGACTTCACAGTCACAGCTAATGGGAAATTAAAAGCAATTCTCTGTTTGTTTTCTTTGTCCTATTGGGTCAATAATATACAAAAGTTCCTTTGTACTTTTAGTAAGTTATTGCCCAGTCAAGAAAGTCATGGCTTTTTAATGGTTTCTCTGGTGCCAAATGGTAATTAAAATACTGCAGAAATGTATTGTATATTGTTCTTTTCATCTTCCGGATATCCCAATGTCTTTTACAAAGTAGTAAGTTATGTAGCGTGTTCATGGACAAAGGAATTGCCCATTGTGCACTCCCCCAGGCTTGGAGAGCAGATTGTATTTTGTGGAGCTGAAATGTTGATCAGACCTAGAGATAGTCCCAAATTTTAATCCCTTTGAAAAGTGGAAAAGTTCTTACTGGGAAAGACCCGGAAGTTGTTCTCTGCTCTCTTGAAGAGAATTCGTCGAGATCTGTCTCTTCAACCTTCACAGTTAGGTAAGTGTTTCAGCCAGAGGAAGCATTCCCTCACAACCATTGGTATCATTTCTCCCTTTTGCTCACAGCATTTACACATGTAGGGGAAGATGCAGCATGGTGATTGAAGGATGGAGCCATGTGTCTTCCTTTCTTTCAGATCTTGGAGCCATGTCCCCGCATACTCACTGTGCAGCTTTCCTCTGCCTGCCTCCTTGCAATACCTTTTGTGCTGCTTCTCTGCTCCCTCCCCCTTCTGCAGTTGTGTCCCACTTCTCCTCCGGGTCTGCTAGCAGTGCTGCAAAGTTGATCTGGCTCCAGAGCTCTGAAATACCAGCAAGGGACAGGGATGCTAGTCAGTATGATTTCTGCTGCTGGACTGACAGGGAAACAAAATGGAGGAGTATGACAGGAGAGAGGGAGAGAACATAGAAGGTGTAGGAGAAGGGCTAACATATCAAGAATGAAAGGATGAAGAAAAATCAGGCAGCAAAGGAAAGGTTACCTGGAAAGGGAAGGAGCTGTTAGAGAGAGAACAGAAAAGCAGTAGTGGGAAGAAATCAGCACATGAATAAAAACTCCTTTGCTAATTGCACAGGAGATGGAGGATGAAATTCAACAGGAAATTGTATAAGTGGCTTTGTGGCAAGAGTAACAGGAATAATTAATGGCAATTCCTTGTGAAATAGGAGAGGAAAACTGACCTGCTCAAGACAAGCAGGAAAAATTAGGAGGTACAGCAATTTCACAGAGAGTTCCAGTTTTCCAAATAGATCTGTCAGCAAGAACTATTTTGTACTTGACATCACCATTATCAAACCTGAGAGTTCAAAAATCACAACTCTAGACCTCCCCAGATAATGAAAATTTCTTTAAAGTAATGCATTTTGGATTCTTTTCATGTATTTTTGATGGCTTATGTACTTGAATCCTGTTTTCATGGGGCTAAAAAATAATCTGTGATCTTCAAGAAATCACAGGAGTTCAAGAACTGAGGCTTTATAAATTTGCCACAACTGGTAACAAAATCCTATGAGCTGGTAACACTGCAACATACTTCACTGGACCATGACTAACAATGACCATATTAGATAAGGTGAGAACTGCTATGAGTCAGGAGCATTTTATCATCTACATATTTGATGGCACTCTGAAGTAGGCCTGTTTCATACTTAATCTGATGCTGTATCTTGCTACAAGGGTAATTGACAGTACCAGAGGACTTACCATCTCCTCTCCCAAGAAAAAATGGCAGTGAGCCTAGATTGAGAAGGAATGGCACAGAAGTAAGACAGTGAAGTCTGACAGTGAAGAGTGAGGTGAAGGGATACAGTCACAGGATAATCATGTCCTGGATGTATAGTAATGCTGCTTTCATAATCCATCTTTAAAGCGTGGTAAGGGAGTGGCACCGAAGGCAGTGTTTTGATGCCAACATGGTAACATTGCCAAGACATTCTTCTACAATTCTATTTTGATTTTATGCAACCTCTTAATAACAGAGTGACTGTCCAGCTGTCCAAGGTTAAGTACCCTCGCACTAGAATATTCCATTATCAGCAGTATTAGGATCCCCCTATCCTGGAGATGTTCCTAGAATATCAAGCTGAGCAGGTAAAACAACAAGTAAATCATAAAGTTGAGGATGTTTTTTAATCACAGTCATCAAACTTTACTCACTAGTGAAATTTCAACTGAATGTTTTTTTATTGGGAGATATGCCCATCGTCGTAGTAATTGTTGTAGCTACTAGTATTAATGTATACTCAGGAGACTGTAACAAAAATAATCCTTAAACATTTTGAAGAGCTCTTTATACTATCTGTGCAATACACTTTTTTAACACTTAATGACCATTCATCAAGAGAAGGCTCATTTCTGTACAAGATTGAGGCTGACTGGAGACACRTGTAAATAATGGCAAGAATGAAGGACTTCTGCAAACACTTCTGCAGCCTCTGCACCAAATGAGTGGAGTACTTTTCTAAGAGAGACACCTAGCAACATGGACATTTAAAAATAAAATCCTACCCAAACTAAATGTTCCCCTAGGCATGCGCTTCCTCAAGAGAGGAGAATGAAGCAAAGATGATGGATGTTAGTGTTGTGAGTTAATGTGCTACTCAATGGAGTTTAGATGTTGTGGAGATGAAGGCAGCTTAAGAGCTTCTATGAAAGAATAATTCTATCACTGCCAAAACATGTAACACCTGCTCATGGTGGAGTTCTGACATGAGGAAGAAATCTTCAGCAAGGTCATAAAAAAGAGCTTCACATTAGGGTTGCTCAGATATCATGAAAAAAAAGTCATGATAAAATCATGTTAAAAAAATCACAATAGGAATTGAATATCATGGGGGAAAAAAGGTAGAAAATAAGCCCATTAATCTTCCCCAAATGTAAGGAAGATTTGAAAGAAACAACCTCGCTGACATAAAACACCTTATTAAAATAAGCCACCTTTAATTAGTTAATGGAAGCCAACTGACAATATGTTTGTTGGTCCATCCTTGATTTGCCAATATTTATGGGCTAGAGTCTGTGAGCTGATTGTTAATGAGATAATGTTGGACCTGGCACCAGTATATACAGTGAAAGAAAAGACCTGCCACTCCCATTTGAGGTAGTGGGCAGTGAGGACACCTCAGTGTTGTTAGGATGGAGTCCTTCTCTGATGGTCCTGGGAGAGATTCTGCTGGAAACAGGGCAGATGATAGATAGATTTGAATCACTCAGATGGGGAAGGAGAAGAGGAAACTGAATCTCAACTTTCCACATCCCAGAAAAATCTTTTGACCAGTGAACATTGTGGGGAGTGTTAGAAACAAACAGACACACAAAATAGCAATACCTATATGTTTTTGAAAGAGACCACATAAGCCTGCTCTCCTCAGTGTTTCCAGCTAATGGGCGGTAGATAGCCCCTACTCACCTTTATGATGCTGGAGATCCCATTTGGAAGTGGCTAACCCTCATTTGCACCTCTAGACATCATGGTCCTGTGTATGGGTTCTAGGTCCCAGATCAGAGCCCATGCACGCCTCGCATTGCTCAGTGTCATGTGCTGTTTTGGTTCTAGCCCTAGTCCTATAAGAGTTTAAACATCCTCATTTTCAGTGCAAAATTCTTACATCAGTTTCAAATTATGCAGGAAGATGACCATTTCACTAAATGCTTCAGRGAGATTTATAGAGAGCCCTAAATGCACTTTGTGACTGATACTGGATGCTAATTCCTCTAGGTTTTGTTTTTAGAAAAGCTTACACTGTTATTACTTTTCTGGTCAAAGGTTATGCTTCCTGCCCTCCATCAATGCAGCAGGCATGTGAGTGTTTTCAGATATTAGTCAGGTCACCTTTTTGCAAGAACCATATAGTGAGAATCTGCCTGTAACAGTTAGCAAGTTATGGCTGTTTTAACAAGGTATATCCAAGTCTTCCTAATATTTAAGGCTAACTATACGCTTCCATAATTTGAGGAATTGCAGGAGTCTTTTTAATGTACCTCTGCTGGTCTACTCATACATACAGTTGTCACCATCAACCATCATACATGTAGCCCATATCACACATTTTGGAAAGCTGTCTAACAATAACCACCATTAATAAAACCTACAAAATAAAATGACTTGTTTCTCACAGCAGAGTTTGTACGGTGTAGCACTAAATCCCTTCTTTTAAGACCTGCAAGAACTTAAGTCTGTTGGGGCAGGCGAACTCCAGCATGTGASAATTTGTCATCTTATTTAAACTTAGCACTTCATGTTTAACAGGAATTAAAAAAAAAAAAACATAATTATTTTTCTTTTCTAATTGCTGTAGGCCTTTTCTTATTAAACACACAAATCTCTAAGAGTTCAATGTGATAGAAACTCAATATATTTGAAATACCAAAGAGAAGATCCTCTGTAGCTGAATTACAGTTCTTAGACATTCACATCCTCTTAGTTCATGTGTCATTATTGAAATAAGTTCTAGTCTAAAGACAGCTTGCGTTAGCTTAGTAACAGTCTCACTCACCTCCATCTGAACTTGGACCTTCTCAGAAAAACACAGCAGATTTCTGCACTGTCTTCTCTAAGGCAAAGCTCCTTTCAGAGCTGATGTAGCATACTTTGTGCTGACTTGTGAAGAATATTTCTTATTCCTCTCTATATACTTTTGTACTGAGATAATTAAGTCCCTTACAGTAAATAATAAGACATGACGAAATCTACCTTTATGCAGAGGTGGCTGTAGTTCTCACTTTCAATGAACTTTCATTAAGGTAACTAAACAAATCTTTCAGGGCCCATCCATTCCACTAGCCACCTCACATTCTTCATTCTAATTTTCATCTTTGTTTCTTCAGATAAACCCTCCAATCTTGCATCATTCCCCTGGGGCAAACTTTGAAGGTCAACTAATTTAGCAGAGTGAAGTTTAATTTGCTGAAGGAGAGGATTATTAATTTGTTCTGGTTCCTTCTGTTGATTTTCCAGATTTACTATGTTCAAGTCACAGATGCATATGCAAAGGGCCAGAGAGTATTATTTTCAAATATCTAAAATGTATAAGTTGAAATGTAGCACCTATTTTGTCTTTGGGGATTTTTTGCTTTTTAAAATTCTGTGCTTTGCTACTGGTGTCAGTTTGCTCATCATGGAATCCATTGCTGGCTTGAGCAAATCACACACATCAGCTTTGAGGCTGATTCATTCTGATTCATTCATCAGCTGATTCACTGACAAAACAAGCAATAGTTTAAAAAAGGAATTTCTACAAAATCAGCTCCAAAAAAGCATTATATTTTATGGAAGATATTTCTGTTGCTTGCCTGTGGCAAACTTCATTCCTGATAGGACGTTAACTGGCAAGCAGCCAGTGAAGACCTCCAGTACCTTACTAAGTTGTATCTGATATATATCACATGTTTGGAAGTTTAATGATTATATGAAAATTATAGACAAAAGGGTACCCCAAAGAGCAGACCCAGCTTCACCCTGCGTATGCCTACTCGTTCACTGTGGCAGAGTTCTTTGTTAGAAATTGGGAATGTTGGTGGGATACAAAGAGTTTGGGCTAGAAAGGCGAGCTGACACATGCGGAGAYGAATCGCAACCCAGTGTGTTCTGTAAGTTTTAATGTTGTTCATTCTCCAGCACTGTCAGACTTTTTTTTCTTAAATTGTTGGCTCTTCAAAGCTGAAACACACTCTTTGCAGGTAAATACTTAAGGCTTTATATGGTATTGCCCCTGTCCTCGTACTCTTTATTTCAAAAAAGGCAGAATATTACAAATTTTTTGCTTGATTATCCTGTAATGGCTGCACTTGGTCCCCTTAAAAAGAGATAGGCATCTCTGTGCAGAATAAAAGGAAGGGCAACATACAGGGCAGCAAAACTGACTGTGACCATAAGCCCTGTTCTTAAGAGCAGCAGCATCAGTAACTCAGGTCATCAGTTCAGTATGCATCTGCCTTAGCAAGCTGCTCTGGAGGAAGTCAGATGTGCTCTCAAGCTTTCCTAGTACTGATGCTGCCAGCTTAATACACCTATTAATGCCTACTCAGTAGCATATACATCCTCTGAACATAAGGCATTTCATATACACCATTCAAACAACTTTTCATTCCAGTTTTCTAGCTTGTGTTCTTACTCAGCTTTTACTGGTCCAGAGGCAACTGGCATAGACCTGAACAGTCTCTCTATCTCAGGGCAGCAGTCAGAGAAAGCACATATTTGTAGATTTGTCCTTCTGGCACTGTTGGTTTTTTTATTATGATTGTCCCTGAAGATCCTAAGATATTAACCACAGGAGATCTGGTGTTGCAGTATTGCTGATGCTATTTCTGCCATGGCTACAGCTACAGCATTTGACTAAATAATACCTATGGAAAAAATAATGATGTTGATATTAGCAACTTTTAAAAGTGTAGTGATAGCATTAAAGATTCAGTATTAGGTGCTCTGTAAGCACATCTTAAAGAAAAATAAGAATTTAAGTTAAAATATCATTATAAATGTTTTGTGACCAAAATTAATGAAATATACCATACTGGTTGAAGGAAAGATATGACAACACTGTTCTGGTTCATCAACATGAGCATTGATAAATAACCTGCAAATAATAACAGCTGAAAGGAAAACCAGTCAGTTTTCAGCGAGAGATAGGACTTCAAAATAGTTAAGTTCACACATGAACTTGTGTGCATTTGATACCAAAGAATTCAAAAATGAAAACCTGGTGTAAGAAAAAGAACATGATATAGCTGGTCCTGATTCCAGCCCAAAAATTCCATAGGAAGAAGAGAACAAATGTTCTGCTGCAAGAGGAATATTTGGGGCTTACCACAAATACCAGATGACATCAGTGTTTTCAGTGCTGTGATGACAGAAATGCCAGTTGCTGTGAGYTGTATTTGCACACCTCAAGCTCATCGTGGTGTATCAATACACAAATGTTTTGCACACACAAAAAACATTTTCTTTAAAGTGACCTTTTTAAAACTATCTTTTCAGAATCACAACCATGCAATAAAATAGAAATGATTTTGAAACAAAAAGTGAATATGGTTAAGATTTTTTCAACTCAGTACCATACTTGACTGTTTGAGTGGTAGTAATTCTGCCTTAACTTTGACACAACAGAAGTAGGTCAAGAAATTTGATGAGCTGAGTTGTGCGGTTTGTAATTTTAAATGTAACATTATAACATAGCTAACTGTAGCATGTTATTCACTATTCGAAGACCCTTTTCTGCCAGTCATGCTGCTTGTGAGATTATTTGCAATTACCATACTTTTTGATGATTTAGGAGACTTTAATCTCTGAATGTTTCTTAAGTTGCCAACATCAGCTGGTAAGCAAACATTAAGATGAAGTTCATTTGTTTGGGGTTTTTTTCCTTGATTTCTCCACTAGTCTATACAAACTTTTGTACTGTCCTTACCACACTATCTGAGAACCACCAAGAAGTGCGTCAAACAGCATGACTAACATTTCACACGTGGTTTGTTCCTCTCCTTGGGGAGAAAATTGCATGCATAATGGAACATATTGCTTTGGCAAAGTTTTATTGTTTAATTGTTGCTATTTTTTTTAAGCCTGTGTTGTGTATTTATTTGAAAGGGGCAAATTGAAGAAGTATGTATTGTACGTAGAACAGAAGTTGGTGATATTTGTGCTGATCATTACAAGAGCTCATTCTTGGCTGACTCTTGAAGGAACATAGTTCAGCTTTTCCTTTACTCTGGCCAGGTGCCACAGTCTTCAAACCTAAACACTGTCCATTTAATACCTTGAGGACACAGCCTAGTGTCTGAAACTTCACTAGATATCCCACAGGAGTCAGAGTAGGCAATAGAGGATTGGTATGATGTCTTTATCATAACACATCCTTGGACTATTACAAATCTCTTCATGCCATCCTTTCTGATAAATATGAAAGTATTATAGGATCTTCCTTTGGTTCTCAACATTATTTCTACTTGATATGTTAGACTTCTGTTTCATATTCTGCAACCACATTGTGAGCTTCTTTTGAAGCAATGTATTGATTTTAAAATTGCTCTCTTGACTTCTTCATCATTGTCCATTTTTATTTAATTGATTTTCTTTCTACATAAGTTTCTGGAGGCTCTGTGAAGTAAAAGGGGAAAAAAGGAAAACAATATCCAACAGCTGCCTTTCTTGCTTCTCAAAGATCCCATGGCATTTTTCAAGGATAAGCTCATAGTGCTAATTTTCTAATCACATTCAGCTTTGGTTAATAATGTCTTCATCCACGGTACCGAAACTCCGACTGGATCCATGGAGTCAGTATTCTCCTGTATTGTGTCTTTCTGACACAATCTTTTGTGTCTTTTATTGTATGAGATTACTATATGTTGTTAAAATATTTTGTCACTGTCCTCTCAGACATTGTTATGTCAGGCAGAGTGGCTAACATGCACGTTTGTGTGTACAGCACCACTGCATGCACTGTGTGTCATTAAACTGAACCAGATAGTCAGTAGTCAGTAGTAAAAGCACTTTGTTGCTGAATAAATCRAAAATAGTATTAATGCAATAAATGTTTATGTAAGCAGGATTGATTCTGTATATTTTCTAGAATCTGCTATTGTTTTCTGTTTTTAAGCTACTAATATCTTCAAGTCTGCATAACATTGTTGTTGCTAGATGCAGTGCTGGAGTTTATCTAAAATTGCCAATTTGGCTTGTTTTATTTAGTATTAAGTTTAGGCAAAGACTAACTACTCAGAGTATAAACAATGTCTTTTAGTCTGCGTTACTAATATCTATATCTGTTAGTTATTTTCCATTAACTACTTATATCCATTTTCTGTCAAGTGCAAAAGAAGTCTGTCTTCTATACCTTGAATTTGGTAAAAATTACTGAAATTCAACATCCAAAGATCAAATGTAGGCATTATAAGGACAGTGATGATGTTAAAATTATGAAAACCTACAAAACTAACTCTGTAGTAGGAGAAACACCTTTCTGTCACTCCTTAGATTTTTATTACATTAAAGTAAGGTAACATGCCATTATTCTGTATTTACTCTTTGTATCTAGTTTGCTTACAAACACAAAGCACAAGAAAGTAGTGATTAGAGAATACAGGTATGGAAAGACATGTTACCAGTTAATGTAATGAAGCAGCATAATTCATTCTTTGCTGTCTATATTATGTAGAGGGAAGCAAATGTACATTAATCATGCAGGAAGGAGGAAATTGAGATGTATGGAAGGAAAGAGTGACATGATACATGAACCCATCCCCCAGCCTTGCATAGCTGGCAACAGGTCCATTTTTGAATAATACATATTTTGACAGACATGTCATTTAACAGGCAGGGCTGACCAGAAGGGTTGTAAGGAAGCAGCCACTTATTAACAAGAGAAAGGAGGGACCAAAGCATTATTATGTCTAATGCAAAGTAATACTGACCCAGTTAGCATCCGCTAATGCAGAGGTGCTGGCTAACTGACAGATTTCAGAGAGCAGCCATCCATGGGGAATTGTCGCTGAGTGTGGATGCTTCTGGTGTAYGGTGGGCGCTGCAGAGGTAGCTACCAAGACTAATGCTGCTCAACAGCTGCTCAGGCTCAACTCCTTGACAGCCCTGCTCCACACCCTTCCTACAAGGAGAGAAGGGGATTGAAAAAGGCAGAGAAGATTGCCTGCTTAGCTGCCTGTCCCTTGAGAGGAGCTGTGTGGGTGCCAGGCTCATAGCCTGCCTGCTGTCCCAGGAAAAGATATATGTAGTTGGTCCTGGGAGAGAGGTAAAATTCAATCTACAAGACTCTACCTGTGCAAAGAGCAAGAGTGCAGGATCTACAGCCTCCTGGAGAAGTGGGCAACCATGGGACAAAACTTGCCTTGTGCTGTGAGTATAGAAGCACAGAGCTGCCCCTAGCTCCTCTACTCAACATAAGTTTTATGTGTACCCATGCTGTGCTTGTCCACATGGCTCACAGAGGGAAACAAACTCATTCAAAATCCACTGTGCCAAGTGGAGCGGCACTTGCACATTTCTCCCTAAAACTCCAGCTCCTAGGATGCGCGACCAGCTTGGCACTAGCTGTGCCAAGACAAGCAAGACAAAAACAAGGAGGCTGTGCTTGACGGATCCCTGTCAGAACCGTTTCTTGGCATCCTTCTTCCATCACCCTTCCTCTGAGGCACAGCATCAAGGAAAGGCCAGAGGGGCAGTATCCAGGGCTGCCACTTCGCTGCTGTGCTCTAGGCTCCTCCAAGGAGGAACGGCACATCCCAGAAAGAATTAATGCTGCTTTAACAGGCCTGAACTATCCACTCACTTTATCAGAGGTCTTTTGCAGAATGGCAGGCCTTTCACCTTTGCAGAGGGAAAACAACATGAACGGGAGCTGGAGCCTATGCACCCTGCTCCCCCTCAATGCGACTTCATTTTGCCCCCTCTTTCTGTTGCCAGTGGTGAAGGTTGGTGGACGTGGGAGCGAAAATCATGACCTCTCCAGTCAGAGCACTGATTTGTGAACTCCGTTATTCTGCACTGGCCATATTTAATGTTGCTGAGGAGGCCCACGAAATGCTTCTGTTCCATTAAACTTCAATTCACAAAAATGCTGCATACGACATTTATACATACTTTCATGTGTATACATACATTTACACATACTTTCAGTTTGAATTGAATGAAGTCATAAAAATGACCAAGATGAAATATAAAAGAAAATCACAGCAAAGGCAACTCAAGCTCATGTTCATCAGCCTAGTATGCCTGATGTAACTTATTTAGCTGCTTCCTATTTTTCCACTAGTTGTCACTTAAGGAAAGTTAAAATAATTTTTATTTGTTATGATTCTTATAAAATTTGACCACAGTTTATTTCATTGCTGGTTTATTTCCTTTTCTCCTATCAGCTCCATTTTTTATATCTGTCTTGATTTTAGATTTAGTTTGTGGGAATTAATTTTGCTTTTCTACCTCCCCAAAATCTGAGGTGCTTTATAAAGGAAACAGGTGGATCCTACCAAGGTAAAAGGTATTTATCTTGCCTAGATAGTTTTATATGCAGGCAAATAACATGTAATAAAAATAAATTCATGTGGAGGAGAATGATGCTTATGAAATGGTAGGCATAATCATCAGATAAGTCTAAACTGTTGTGCTGTAGGTAACAAATTTTTACTTTTACTTTATTATGACTTATTCTGGAGTTGCATCTTTTTGAAATTTTAGCTGAGAACTCTGGTTCAGTTTAATGACACATGGAATTGGGCTCTGTGACTTTGCTTGATTTTGACCGTTCTGCTCTCCTTTCTGTCTTCCCACTCCTTCCATAGGTTCCCTCACGCCAGGACAAAATCTGCAGGTCTATTTTGTTTTGTTATGGAATAATACTTTTTCAAGAGCCCCTGGATGATATTTCCAGTCACTTTTTTGCCACTTATTTGTCCTCAGCTGCCAGAAGAAATTTGAAATGCATCGTGCTCACTACTCAAACTGATAACACGAGAGGTCCAGAAGAAATTGTTTATAAAACTTCTGACACCGTATGTCTTGTAATGTTCTGTATGTCTGTGTCATGTCTATAGTTTTATGTCCTAATCTGACATTATGAGATTACATAATGCATTCGATCTTTAAGCAAGTACTCAAATGTTTGGCAGACTTATGGCACTTCAGGTATTATTTCTTTTTATGGACAGATAGGTCAAATCTGCAAACAATTTAATGGCCATACATCACTACCCTTGTCAAATCAATCCTCCTAGCAAATGTGCTATAGGCAGTAGGAATGTTTAGAAGCCTAATCCTTCAAGGTGCTAAACATACCAGTCCTCTTAAATTCAAGTGGAGGTGAAGGCTCTCAGCACCTCACCGGACTAGGGCACCAATTAGTCTACTTTTATAGTAATCCTGAATGCATGGACTTCCTGCACGTATATTAGGGTTCAAACTACCCTTTAGATTTACCTCACTGAAACCTGAGAAGAAGCTATGCAAGTGTGGGCTAAAATGGCTCCATATGCTTCTTGGCTCCAGCATACACTTAGGACTTCTTTTTTTCTTTCTCTCAGCTGAGAATTCTGCTCTCAGTTCTGCTGAGCTTAAGAAAAATGTGGTGTTCTCATTAACACTTTAACCCTGTTCCCAAATAAATTACCTCATGCCACCATTTAGTTTAGCAGCAGCAGGCAAATTGAAAGGATTTGAGGTGTCAAAAGGGGACCAAACTTGACCCCAGAATCCTAGGAAAGAAGTATTTCCTTGTTTAAAGAGTGGGAGGAAAGAACAGTGCACGAAATACACACAGCCCTCGTGGAGCAAACACTTACATGATTAAATCCTCAAATAGGTTGTCTGAGGAAGGCTTGACAGGTCTGCTAGTTCCCTTTGTTAAAGCACTGATCTTTTGCATGTGTAGGTTGGCTGAAGAGCTATCAGTACAGGCAGGACATTGGTTTCTCATTTTATCTGGCTTGCCATGTAACTTAAGGAGACTTACACTTCCTTTCTGACTCATCCAAAGATTGAGCCAAGAGCCAGGTGCTGGACCTGTAAAATTTCCTAGTCATTTCTTTTATTTTGTAAAGTATCTTAGAAAGAGCAGCTTTCATTTCAGGGAATTGTAATGACTGTTATATTCCTGCTTCTCCCCAAAACTACCACTTCTATACCTCCTCCCTGAAGGTGTATCACAAGCAAGCTTTTTATTTCTGATAGAAGAATGGGCAAACAACTCCCTGCTAAAGTGACAGCCATAAATCAGTGAGACAGGATGTGCTGTAAAAGTCATAAGGCACTTTCACCCCCGTCTGTGCAGTGCACAGCCACAGGAAAGCACAGATTTCCCCAGACCCAGGAAGCACGTCCTGGGTCTGGCCCCATCTTCCCAGTGCTTAACCAACACCCTTTGGATGTGTTTCTCAGCTGAACATTTCAGGTATCTAATGCAGGGCTGAGGGGGAAGGAGCCAGGGTCATGACCACGAAGCCTGAGAGGGAATGTGTGTGCCCGGAAGGCTATGGGCGGTGCAGTATGTTCCCTCCAGCCTCATGCAGGTGCACTGAATAAATCAGCCCCAGATTGCTTGAAAGTATGCACGAAAATTTTTGTAGCCACAGGAGCATGTAGTAAGGGTGTCTGGGAATGAAAGGAGGATCAGCAGTGGCTCTGTATCATTATGAAAACTAAACAATCTCAATCAGGGAGTATATGGCAATTATAGGGAGTCTCAGATGGTCTTGGAGCACCAGCTGAAAGAGTAAGGTGATCAAAATGCAGCTCCAGAATTGGGTCTTGTTCTTCAGCCGGCATTAACAGGGATAAGATCTCTGGATACGATGACTGCAAATGATGATTTGCTTCTGAAACTGCAGAGCCCTGCTGTGAAGAGCCCTAGAGCCATGACATAAAAAGAAAAGACTTCTTAATTGGCACAGGGAAACTAAATTCGTGTCCTAAGGCTGACAGATTAAATATGTAATTTTTTTCCAGAAGCCACTAAAATAAATGCTGTAAATAGATGATTTTAAAGATTTCTTCACTGTAACATTGTGTCCCTGCTTGCTAGGAAGGTGTTTTGTGTCCACAGAAGAGCCAAATCAATATGCACCTATTCTAGTAGTTAAGTTCATTCTATAATAACAGATTACTGGTGAAGTAGCACTTAGCTGTAGTAGCACATTGGTGCTGAGTAGTGATTTCAAAGCTTATTTTACCATTTAATGAGAATGTATTAGCACTAGCTGAATAATGAGAAAATACCTTTTGTAGCACATTCATTAAATTATATTTCAGTATCTAATTCCTCCCTGTTTATCACTTTCTTTTGAAGCTTTGTTCATTGTATTTTCTCCTTGCCATTCCAGTTTATCCCAACAGTATGAACTCCTCATATATTGATGGAGTTTATGTACAAATATGCACGCATATACACATACTATTCTTAAGCTTATTTGAATAACTTTGGCTCTTGAATAGTATCTCTTCTCGGAAGCACTGAACTCTCCAAAAGTGCACACTATAAAAACAAAGGAAGTTTCTCATTAAATGTTTCCTTATGTGTTAAATAATTCTGGGTTCTTTTAGGAAGTTCACAAGAAGGGACATTTCAAAAATGAATGTAGTGAAATTGTAGTATTTTGGTAGTGTTTCTAATACACAGATTATATATAATCTTATTTCTGTTTTTCTCATATAGATGATGGCATGGTTAAAATCACCTCACATTTGCTGCTATGGGACCATTGTTTGAATTGTTTATTGCTCTGTGAAACTTTAATCAGAACAGCTAACATTTGCTGTGACCTCGAATGATTTTTTAATCAATTAAAAATGTTTAACCATTTCTGATAATGAGTTGAGAGAAAAATACATTGGTTTGTTCCTGTTAAAAAAAAAAGATGTTGAGAAACTTTTCCATGCACTGGTGCAGGAAAGTTGTCAGGATACTTGTTCTGCCACTCAAGGCCTGTCTGTTCCTATTCTTATGAAAAATCCACCRCACTCAACAAGGCTCCCAGTGTAAGTACAATAAAATAAAAAAAAACAAAATGACACATTAAAGAAATTCAGTTTGCATAAGCTTAGAGATTCAGTAGTGTTTAGTAATGCAGTCTCTGCAGATGCCGCTAGCACTCACGGTGCCTGTGCCTTGGCAAAAGCATCATCTCCGCTAAGCGAACGAGCTTCTCCCTCACAGTGGCCGCGAGGCCTGGGCTGGCCCTGCAGGACAGCTGCTGCTTTTGCCTGTGTATAACACTGTATTGTTAAATCGATTAATAATGTGAGGTTTTCACCCTTTTCTAAATCAGTGTATGTTAGGAATTCATAAGGAAAGATATTAAATCTGAATCTTTAAACTCACTGTATAGTATTTATGATTTCATAAATATATATACCATTCTCTGATCAAACTATTGCTATTAGTTTGACCACATTGTATACATGAAATACATTGATCCACTCTTTGCCTAATGTTTTTAGACTGTTTTTAATATGTAACTCTTAACATCTGCATTATATACAAGGTATAAATGATTTGAAAGGGCTATTATTTAGTTAAGAGACTTATTTGTTACAATCATTCAGGTTTTTGTAATTTTTATTCTTAAAACTCAGGAACATGAAATCATACTGCTTATGGTTAAATCATATATAAATAGTATTCAAAATTATATCCTCAATCAGCGGATCACAGTGGTATGTGCGTAATTTTAAGTGTTTAAGTAAATACCATGGAAGTTAAATGGAATAAAAAAGTGTACTTTGAATGTTTTGCCAAATATGAATGACATACAAAGAGTCCTTCAGTCAAGTCTACTTGCAAAACCGTAAATATAAATAAAAATTACTTTAAAATTGTATATAGAGGTACTATTTCTGCAATTGTAATGATCCATAACAGCAAGACATACCCTATGGACTTGAGACAATGTTTAGAGGTTCAGATTCTCTGCACTTGTTACRTGATCAGATCAGGTTATCATAACATTTTTTGGCCTTAGATGTTGCTGAGTCCTAATCTTATGATGACTGTAACTGAGAAACAATTTAGTAGATAAATGCTTTTCCACTCACAAATAACCAGAAATAACCACTTTAGATATGTATTCAGTAAAGCTGAGCCACGTGTTTAAACTTTATCTTTCCCTTTTCTTTGTATGATCTACTGGTTTAAACGTTTAAATGACTGCTAAGGGTTTAATATAGGTTATCTTGATCACACAGAAATATGATATGATTAAGTACCCCAGTGTACTTGTCTGTATCAGCTCTAATATATCCACTTACAAAGGCTATTATCTGAACTCTAAAAGGGCAGTTTCATCTCCTGAAAACAGGATATCAATAAGGAGTTTCTTTTGTTGGATAAGTAGCCATGTTTCTTCTTGGGAAAGTGTGGAAGTGCATGTAATGCCCTAGGGAGAATTTCTAAAGAGATGCATAATGAAGAAGTTTCCCTTCTAAATTTCCAGGTAGCTGAAGCAGAGAAGGACCAACCCAGAATCACAGCCACACAGACCTGCTGGCCGGAGGGGACCATTGCCCGTCTCTAATCCAGCCTCTCATTCAGAGCTGGGCTGTTGCCATCTCCAGGTCAGGTCAGCTGTGGCTTTGTCTAGCCAAGTCTTGAAAGCCTCGAAGAATGGAGATTCAGCAGCCTCTCTGGGTAACCTGCTCTGGTGCTGCACCACCTCCAGAGAAAAAAGTTTTTCCTAATGTCCAGGCTGAATATCCCAAGCTGCCCTTTGTGGCTGTTGCCCTTTTTAAATTGTCCACTGTTACCAAGAACGGTTTGACTCCGCCATCCTTGTAACTCCCCTTCAAGTAGTTGCAGATCACTTTGTCAGATGAAACAGCCCAGCTCCATCAGCGTCTCCTTAAAGGTCTTGTGCTGCAGTCTCCTGACTGTCTGGTAGCCCTCCACTGGACCTTCTCCAGTTTCTCAGTATCTCTTGAACCCTGAGACCCAAAACAGCACAGTATTCCAGATGCCACCTCACCGCTGCCAGGTAGAGGGGGATAAAAACTTCCCTCAACTGCTGGCCCCACTCCTTTTGTAGCCCAGTACACAGTTTGCCTTATTCGTGATGAGAGCACATTGCTGGCTCATGTTAACTTTGTGTCCACCAAAACCTTGTGGTCTTTTTCAGCAGGTCTGTTAGTCATACAGTCACTTCCCAGCCTAAACTGATGCATGAAATATTGCTGTGGGATTTATGCTAGAAGTTTAGTGGGCACACCCAAAGCATTGCTGTAGAGAAATATCAGCAATGCTGGTATTACTCTAGGGTAATGTGATCAGATAGAGTGGAAGCCCCAAGGAGGTAAATGTGAGGTGGTAAAATGGTTAAGCAGTTATTTATATTAGAATTTTCTACCAACTCCCAGAGAGAAGTAACAAATTAGAAACCAAGCACCAGGCTGGCTTGTCATTTTTGTTACCTTCAGTTTGTCTTATCCAAGACTTTCACTTACTAGTGGAGGTCTCCCAAAATTGGAAAAGTTTGTCACAGCAGCAAACTTTGACACTCCACTTCAAGTGAGGTGGGACTGATGACATGTTAGAGGGTCACACTGAAGAACCTCTAAGGCTTGATCCAGCCTTATCTCTTGCCGTGCCTGGCAAGAGATTGTGTGAGCCCTGTAGTGTTGATTCTAGTTTGGAGTTAATTCAGTTTAGCTAGAAATCAGTTGTGATCCTGAAGAGCTTAGAAATGTAATATATGTTGGAAGCAGGTTTTTGCTTGCAAGTTTGTTTGAGCCTGTAAGCTTGCTACAGCTTGTGAATTTAATTTTAGCTCTGGAACTTACTCCAGTTTTGAAAGGTTACTGAAATCCTGAGAGAAGCCAGGTTTCTTACATGCACCAACAATATCATGACAATTTTTCTTAAGAATTAAGTTAGAAAAAAGTGCCCCCCAACACTAAGGACTTGAACCAGGTTTTTCCACCTGTCAAACACATGCTGGGCCACCTGGCTGTTGTTATTTGATAGCAATTACTCCCCACCCCTTTCCTATCAGCAGCTCCAGCTTGGCTACAAGGATTTAATTAGCAAACTTTTCCCAGCCCCAGGAAGAAGGAGACACAAAGAAGTCCAGGAGCCAAAGTTGCTTGCTGCCGTGTTTTATACTGCACCACGCTTTGCTTTGTCTCTGCTACCYGCATTGTCAATAAAACAATAAGACTGTTTTAAAAGTTAGAGCAGCATTTGTTTGACTAACAGCCTGCTCCTTGCAAAGCATTTGTATTTCAGCTTATTGAACATTCATTATGTATTAGACACTCAGCCTTGTACCATTGATCCAGGCAAGGCATACCGTATCAAGCTGGCTCCTGCCTTGCCTGCATATAGCAGCTTGGGCTGTCATTTCTGAAAGTAGAGATCACAGGCCAAATCCCCCCATTTGGCCACAGAAGCAGGGCAAAATAGCAAAGCAGCTGGCTTTCCCAGGTGTTGAAATCAAGGAGATGACTCTGAGACTGAACCTACAGCCTGTTTCCTCCTCCCATTGCCTCTGGGGCTGGTGGTGGTGGGAGTGCAGCGGGTGGATGGGGCTGAGGCCAGGCCAGCCTTGCATGGACACCGCCAGGGAGCAACGACTCACTTTGCCTTCCAGGGCAGCTCAGCGGTCACCCTTGCCTTGTCTCAGAGTGTCAGTCTGAGGTACGACTTTTCATCTTTCCTAAAAGCTTTCAGTTTTTAGGGTTTGAAATAACCTGGCAGCCCTTAAAAAGGTGTTGACCAAGGCAAAAAGTGGGCTATGCGCAGAGCTCATTTGGGTTCAGAAAATGCTTAGCTTTCCATGCAAGCAATGCAGTCCTTTCATACAAACACAGAAATATGCAAACATACAAAATTCACAAATACACAAAACAGAATCTGTAGTATGGTTGTGTATTGAGGAATGTACTGCTTTTGCTTCCACATTCAAGTAGGTAGCACAGCAAAAGCTTTCTGAAGCAGCCTACCAGTAAGAGCACAATAATAGCTCTTTTCCTGATCATTAATTCAGACATCATGCAATCAGTCAAATGAATCTGTCCTCCTTTGCAGCTCTTCTGGAGATTGCTGTCCTCTCAGCTCCAATGAAAGGGCCCCAACTCAGTAGCCTGTGTCTTTCTTTAATTAGAACCAGTGATAACCCATGGACAGGATCATTTTGCCCATGGCCATATATCATACAGGCGTAGCTCCCTGGCACCAATAGATTACTGTCTATAAGCAGAACATCTTTGATATGAAGACAGTGAGCATAGGAACACCCTTTGAGACCACAGATAAAGCTCTTTTAGATGAATTTTGCCTCCTCTCTGAGGCTGTCCCACACAGTCTGGCTGGGTTTTCGCATGATCCCCAGCTTTAATTCTGATCCCGTGTCAGATCTGAGAGTGGCATGTGGGCCTTGGAAGAACCCTTTGAAAATGCCTGTGTAGGCAGACTTATCTCAGCACTGAGTGCTCCCTCAGTAACTGCTCCAGAGCAACCTGCATTTTGAGGAGAAACAGCTTTGGCAGTCTGTCAGCTTTCCTCTGTTTGTTGCTGTTGCGTATTTTATTTCACTACCATATTACAAAATTAATATTTCCTGTGCTTTTTAWGGACTTTATTTGTGCTTTGTTTTCATGTGCTTGTTTCACTTTCCTCTCTATAGAATTAATAGTATTATTATCAAGGGCTAACAAGCTTGGAATTAATCTGTTAATGTTTAATTATTACTTACAATGATTTTTTAGAGTTCATACCAGCATTATTGAATGCTATTTTACAAGCCAGAACAGAGAGGCACACCATTTGCTGGGGCACTGGGATTACTCTAAAACTGCATCAGTGAGGTTTTTCAGCAGTAGCATCAGATAGTGCTTGGTGTGAGGTTTAGTTTAAATTGCTGCTGCCCTAATCAAGGGGGCAGGTGCAACACTTGGACAGGAAGGTGAGAAAAATAATAAAAATTTTAAAGCTGAACTGAGAGCACCCACCTGGATAATTTAGTATTAAATACAGCTCAGCTCCCAACCTTTTTATTTGGCAGAAGTTGTTGGCTAGAAGGCTATACCTAGCAACTGCTATGAAAAGGAACAGAAAAAGAGCTGAAAGAAGATTACATGTTTAATATCATCTAAGCTAAATGGGAAGGAATATTTCTGCTGATTCTTTTGAAAGCTGATAGGACTTTTCCTTTGTGTGTACCCGGATCTGTCTTGTGTGCAGGAATCCTAAGCAATGCAGGTGAAATTTTAGCCTCTCTGAGGTTCATGGAAAAACTCCCATTGGCTTCAGTGATGGGGAGAGTCCGATTTTCACCTCCTCTTTACTCTCTGGTGAGGCAGACTTCAGGCAGGATAGGTGTTTCAGGTACTGAGTACCATTAGGAAGAGTTTCATCTTCCAAGCGGTGGTTTCATCTCTCTGGAGAGTGGGTGATAAGGGAGAGCTGCTGTGAAGCGCTGGCTCGCGCGCCTCGGGAAGGTTGCTCCGARGAGCCAGGGGTGCCGAGCGCTGCGCCAGGGCACTGGCGCGGCTGCGCTGTCACGAGCAGGGCTGGCAGACAGCCCTCAGCACTGCAGGCGCTGAGCCCCGAGGGGAGAGGCTACCGCCGGCGCTGGCCGCAATGCGTACCCAGCCCCGGGGGGAGAGGGCCAGGGTCTGCCTATATTAATTTTTCGGGATATTTCCAGTCCTCCTAATTTGTGTAAGCCCTGAGGCCCTGATCCTCAGCAATGTGTAGACATCAAAATCAATAGCAGGGAAGCACCAACATGCCTTTAAAGATAGAGTTCGGGCACTGGTGTAGCCCTGGCTTCAGCAGGTTAGTAGTCTGCATTATTCCAGAGTGTGGAGAGAGCTGGAACTCTATCCTCAGGTTCAGCAGGGCTGGAAATCTCACTTTCTACCCCCTTTACCCAGAAGGAAGAATTACTTTTGTATATCCCTTTTTCCTTCTTGGCTTTTTTTTTTTTTTTTAATTTGAAAAGAGATGGTAGCAGCAGAGCTAAAGGGTGACTAAACATTGCATGCAAATTGTTTAATTCAAAATAGGACTTAATAACCTCCTGGCAAGTTCCAGGCAAATTGTACCTAAGAACTCCTAGAGCATTGTTTATTGTTGTCTACCTTTGAAGTTTAGTTTACACAAAGTTTTAGGGGTAGTGCCAAATAATTACATGGCAGGATACTCTGTTCTTCTTATGTGTGGTTATAATCATTACAAAAAGTCTGCCATGGGCTTGTTCAGGAACAGCTATTCTTCAATAGCTATTTTGGGTCAACTCAATGCATACTCTATTAGAGGTATTACTTCTACTGCAGAGTAATGAATCATATTTGCAGTCAGGAAGTCACTCATGTAATTGTCACTAAATATAATGAATACAGTGCTATTTAAAGGGTTTCAGGATTGTCTGATGTTATGAAGGACACATTATTTCTCTGGAGCTGAAGGGTATTCCAGCTTCTTTCAGTGGTTTGACATGGAAGAAAGTGGATCTGTAAGGATTTGTGCAATGAGACATTGTCATACTCTTAGAATTCCTGTATAAAGTACAAAAGGGTTTTCTTTGGAAAATTTACTTGTAAGTTGCCTATAAAGATCTAACAGAATTCCTCCACTTATTACAGCCTAGCTTATTAGTTTTAAAATCATTGCCTTTGATTATGTATTCTGAGTCCTGTGTTAACAGCTCTAAAACCCATATTGTATATCAGAGACTGAAAATACTCTGATTGTTGCAGGCAAATTCCCTGGTGCTTCGTTTGACAAAAAGATGGATTAGAACAAACTCCAGAGCATTATTATTACCACCTACATGAAAGATTGTTTCTTTTATTTGTATTAATTACTGATTAGTGCTTTATATATCTTCAGCTCTTTCAGATGTTTTGAATGAGATGTATTGCCTTCTCTAGTTTCTGATCTGGAGGGAACCCTGACAGAAAATGAGCAACTCGACCGTAGTGCCCAAGGAAGTCATTCATGTGTTCAAACGCTGTGGTTCAGGGAACACCCTGAGTGAGAATCTTGGGGAGGTAAAAATAAATTCACAGATAATGCTGCAGACAGATAATTATCGTCCAGTGAACAATAATGTAATGAGTAAATATATTAATTTACTTTAAATTAGAGCATAGAGGAAAAAGAAATCACTCAGATAAGATTCCTTGGATGTGCAATTGTTATGGAGCAGTCCAGAGCTTCTAGCAGTCATATCCACGAGAGGCAGGACACCATCTCGCTGGACAGCTGTCTAACGAGGGGAGGAGGTTTAGCTGAACAACTTACCCAAGCCAGGTAGTATTATTGGCACTGTCTACATATGCTAATGCTCGAGGGCTTATATTAGCCTGCTGCGTGTTTAGAAATGAATGCAACAAAGTAGCTCCTGCCCCAGTGAATTTGCACACTAAATAGGACTCTCAGTGGTAGGAAGTGGCACTGAAATGTAAGTACTTTCGAATGTGCTCTGCGAAGACATATATGTAACTCATATAGTATGCCAGGGAAAAAGAGAGAAGTTATTTAAGGGACTCTCTGCTTTGGACTAGTATGCAAGTGGAGAATCTCTGAGTAATGATAGAAGATGCAGCCAAAGTCCTCCACGAGGAGGTGATGGGAAGGCGGTCGTGACCTATAGCAGGGGCCTGCAACCCAGAGCATGGGGTTAGTCCCTCCAGCATTAGACTGGCATGTAACGGGGTTGCGGGAGATGCTGGAGCTGAAGGCTTCGTGGGCAGCGTTGCCTCTCGTTGTCCAGGCAGACATTACAGGTCAGACGACAGCCCTTGGACTTGTAGCTCTTAATGCGACTGTCAGTTGTGGGAGCCTGGGACAACGATCCAGTCAGGAAATTCTTTTGGTACAAACCCTCTTGGTTTCAGTTTCACTGTCTAGTATGATCAAAGGCCTTTTTCCTGTCTGGGAAAAGGTACTTGAAGAAGGAGTAGTTGCATGAGCAGTCAGAGGAGGCTGTGTTTAAGAACCTTAAAATGTTTCTCAGCCCACGTTTAGCCTGTATAAATCTCAAAATGGAGAAATCCAAGGCAGGTTGCTAAGAATGAAAGCTGTTCTTCAGCATCTTATCTGAGACAAAGAAAGAGGCTCCCTGAGGTCCAGTAGTCTAGTTTTCATACCTTTTGTGCATAAAAATGATCACACCAGCTTGGGTGTGAAAGAGAAAGAGAGGCAGTTGTTTAAGGTATCAATTAGCATGAGACCAATATTTCATCAGGTGACTGTATAAAATTCAGTGGCGAGCCTTTCATGGCCCAGGGTTTTGTTAAAAGGGTAATTTTTAAATAGCCTGTTGTCATCAGCTGATCTGTCATTTTCCATAATTCATGAGCAATGGGGCAAGATTAGACAATAGAGTCTTGGGTGAGAATTCATTAATTTCCTCCATGTTTTTAGAAATGTCAGAGGTGTAAAGCTGAGAATAATAAAAGTCAAACTCCTTAGATATATCTACTGTGTTAGGAAGAATATTACTCTGAGCATCTCTGATAGTATACAGTGTCTTAGTGTGCATGTGTCTTTAATTGGTATGCAAGGAGTTTATCTGCTTTACTGCCTGCACTTATCAGAAAAGATATAAAATGGGATGGTGATAATGGCTGCCTTCAAAGAAAAAGATATGTTCTTTCAAGGGTGTAAGTGCAATAAATCTTTCTAGTTTAAGGGCTCACTGGAAGCAGAAAGATTCTGTTCTGCTGACAACTGAATGTAGGGAACTTT
Source organism: Apteryx rowi (assembly GCF_003343035.1). NCBI lineage: Eukaryota > Metazoa > Chordata > Aves > Apterygiformes > Apterygidae > Apteryx > Apteryx rowi. The sequence continues at coordinate 1,073,722 of NW_020447309.1, forward strand.
CCCAAGGGAAAACAAATCATGTTTCTCTATTCAAAATATAGTAAAAAATCACTGAAATGTGGTACTCCAGAATGCCTATTACAATATTTCCTACTGACTCCTTTACCAATTAAGACACACTTAAATACTAATATGTTTCTCAAATGGTTAATATAAACTATATGGCACTGAATACACTTAGAACACATTTTTGAATGACTCTCACAGTAATCTGTAATTCAAATTAAAAAAAAAATTTTTAAGAAAGCAGTCAACTTAAAAAAAAAAACAGGGGGGAGTGTACAAAACATATCATAGGAATTAATTTGTACCAAATAAAAGAGACAATGTTGAGTTAATTGCTATTCCAGAAACATTCTGTGTGTCTATGAAAAGCATAGTTAATACTACTGCCCACCTACAGGGTCTTGAAGCGATCTTTTGTGAGTTGAAAGAAATCAGTGTATTTACTTAAAAAAACAAAATCAAACAGAAAAACCCACCGTATTTGTCAGAATCAGATGTTGTGCTTGACTGTTATGGAGAAACAAAAAAGACAAGGGTGTTTTAAATTGATCTGTAAGTATGGTGCTTTCCAGTGCTCACTTTGTTCATGCAGCCAGCAACTGATGTTAGCATGAATTTACATAATTCCTCTTGCTTTGAATAATGACCACAAAAGTTGAGTAATGGTATCTAACAAATTTCCTAACTTTCGAGAAGCTGCCTCCTATCTAGAATTGTTTGTTTGTTCCTCATCTCTCCCTCCCCCCGCACAATCGCAGCAAGGTGCTCCACACAGCATATGACTAAACATAATACAATTTGATTTGTGTTGCACTGTTCTCCAAAGAACAAATCTGTAAAATTACAACATGTGAAGGCTTAACACAATGATATAAAATGGCAGTGGCACGGTTCATATCTTAAACTGACAGACTGATGGTGATTATTGCAAGGACAATGCCCTGCATATGTCAAACGATTTGCAAATAATTTATGTCACCTTATCCTCCATTATTGTTTTTGCAGAGGACATAAGCTGTGTCACTAATATTAAACTGTCGGTAAAAAAGCCTACCTCAGCTTTTTCCAAGCTGAGAATGCAAAGACATCTGCACCGAGACAAACATGCATATGGCCATCATTTGTCCAACATCTTACACATTGTGAAGGTTTTTTACTTGAAATGCCAACCTATGTGGCAGATGATGTATGTGTTTCTTCAGTCCTGTGATTACCAGCACAGAGCTGCTCGGCAGYGCTCTTCACCTCATCAGTTCCACAAGCTGCACTCCAAGGTGTGTGAAACATTTGCAGGAAGATGGCATCTGACATGCAGCAAGGCAAAAGCATTCTGGTGTGAATATTTGACTCCAGATTTTGTTCAAATCAGGGTCAGATTCTGACCTGGAGAAATTAGTGGGGGTAGAGATTTAGCACTGCAAAATGGCAATTTGAAAATGGGAATGAATATATTTTAAAGATGGGAAAGCAAAGGAAAGTGGTGCTGTCTCCTGGGTGACTCCCAAGGGGTTGTAGAGGAGTGAGGAAGGGGGAAGCTTTTATAAATGACCTAGGTTTTATTCTTTTGGAAATAAACACGTGACAAGGCAATCTTAGTTATTTCTATTTGTTAGATTGCATCATCTCAGTTACTGTGTTGTTTATTTTTTGATGGTTCATTTGTTACTACCACAAAATGCCTTTGAAGCATTCTTTTCAGAGGCTGTTGTGGTTAAAATAGAAGGAAAGACTGTTGTGTAGTGGATGGAGCATGGAGCTGGGAAACCAGCCTCTAGCCTCCTGGTCTACATTTTGCCCTGCTCACATTTTGGACAAATTACTTGCAACTGCTGCGGCTTGACTTATTCTTCCGTCAGACAGGTTTTTCTGTCTGACTCATCCACTTGCACAAGTTTGCCAAGCATTTTGTAATCTTTAGCTAGAAATCACTCTTTTGATAGCACATCAGTGACGTTTCAAATTGTTGTGTAGTGATGCACCAAACAACTTCTGTTGGCTTCAGTGCAAGAGATGGCTCCAATTCGTTGCGGTGAGGAGGATGATATACTAAGAAACGCACTGATCTGATCTAAGGATTGAAAGGGAACTCCACTTCTTAGTGCTACCAGTTTTTCCTCTCTTTTGAAAGCCTCATTTTTGAAAGCGTTTTGCATTTTTAACCCTCTCGGAAGTGAGGAGTCTGCTTCTTGCCCTTCCAAGCTTTTCTCAGTCTGCTCCTCTGTAAATCCCAGTTTATGACTACATTGATCATTTTTATTATTATAATACAAGAATGCCAAAGAAATTTGAGAGAACTGCTTTATCCAAGTAAGTTTTAATCTTGCTTTCCAATCTTTCCAGTGTTTAATTTTGTCAAATTTAACAGGGCAATTTGTGTGGGAGGTTTATYATTATTGCAATTGTTTGTGATTAGTGAGTTAAATCACTTAAGAGCAGATCTGGAGCATCATAGTAGGTTATAGAAACACATCTTGTTGCTGACTGGACTAATTATAGCCATAGGGAGCAGAAGGTGATAGGGTTGCAGGATGCTTCTCTCAGTCTGAACACATCCTAGACAGCATGCTGGTTTCTCTTTTAACTGGCCACAGATACTAAGGTGATTTTACCAGTGCTAGGAATCTCTCCAGGCAGAGAGGGCAGTGGGCCAAAAGGGGTGAAATCCTTTCCTAAACGTGTGTCCGCTCTATGAGCTCCCTCCTTTTCCCAGCGCAGGAAGAACCTGGTGCAGTAGCAGAGACAAGGGGGTCTCTAAATGGAGTCAGGAGGAGGGGACAGCCGGACTGGCCCCAGGAACACACGCTGACCCATACAAAAGTGCCTCTGTGGAAAGAGCGCGCAGGAGCTCTCCAGTCTATGTCCAACGATTTCCATCAGATGACTGGTAGCAGTTTTCACAAACAGCAAAGCAGTGTTTTTAGGCTTTTGCTACAAGTATGTTTTGGCATAGAAAAAAGACCTTTGCACTCCTGCTCAAATGTAATATAAAAGTAACAGTCAAGACTAGCCTAATACTGGTGATCATTACACACACATGCATAGACCTACCTGCCTTTTCCAAAACATTATAACCTAAGAAAAAATATGTTGGAGAGAAGTTTATTTAAGTAGATAACAATGCACCCTTCCCATAATACCCCCAAACTAGTGATCTTAATTAACTGGTTCCTTAAACATGCCACAACACAGACTTAAAGCTGCAGATGAAAGAGATTTTGAAGATAGTAATATTACCTATATACTTCTTGGCTAGGAGGCATCATTGATCAAGATACTACACACTTGCGAGGGAAGGAGCCAACAGAAACTGCAAAGGAATTTTAGAGAGGAATTTACAGGAATTAAGGTGGGAACAGAAATGGACCTAAAGGGAAGTTTTTATTGACTTAACAAAAAAGGAAAGTGAACAACTCTTAATCTTCTAAAAGCCCAAGTGATAACATCTGAGACATGAAGGAACACAAGATAATCTCAGGCGACGATCCTGGGTATTGGTGACAACACTGTCGATCTCAACAGTGACAGAATGGTGTGACCAGCAAAAGATAGTTTCAGAGTTGAAAAATCTGGCCAAAATTTTATTTTGTGGGTAAAGGCAAGAGAAGAGACGTTGCCATCCATGAGAGGATGACAGAGTCAACCTGAGATGTATTGCTAAGGAGACAGACTTGCTGGTGGCCAGTCTTTGGCAGGAAATGGTAGTAAAAAAGCTTAAGTCCCTGCTGAAGGAAGACAAACTCAGAAGAGGAAAATGCTCTAKAAACTTGGTTATGCCAGAATTTGACTGGACTACCCGGGGTCTAGCTAGTGGTCTTTTCAGCTCCACAGATTTTTTCAAGGCTAAGCTGCACTAGTTCCTCCCTATAGCGCCTGCAACAAAGCTAATGCAGAGACACCCTGGCTGCAGAGCTAGCTTAGGAAGATGCTCTTCCATTTGCAACAAGACCTGTTGCTCTTATTTTCTGTGAATGATTATACTTTCCATTCTTGTTTCAAATCTTACTGAAGTCATAAACCCCATAAGGCTAATGGTTTGAGCAGTGCTTGCAGGAAGAGTGACCATCACATCCCACATCCTTGAGATGTTTAGGTTTCCTTTTAAACTTATATTAAACTTCTAGATAAAAAGTCTGGACCAGAGAGCATATATGTGAGGTAAAGCTTACTAACAAAAACATCTTTATTGAGAAACTGGAAGACTTCCAGCATTAAGGCAAATAAGAGAGGCATGATTTCATGTCAGCCTCTCCTGTCAGCTCCTGATTTCAAGTCAACCTCTACCATCAACCAAGCCAGTATGCATAGTTATTTTGGCTGTCACAGAGGTTAGCGGGGTAGCCAGTTTGTGTGAACAGTGGGAAGTTCTTTACCTTACCTAGTACTAAATTTAAAGTCTGCAGCAATAGATGAGAACCCTTGATGCTCTCTATGTAAAAAGCCTGTGTCTTCTTTTCAGCAAATTAATTGATTGGCACCAAAAGAGGCCTCTAAAACACTCTCTCTATATATATATATATATTTTTTTTTCTCCTCATAAGCAAAATTGAAGACAAAGTTAATATTTGCTTTCAGTGGTGGTGCTTCTCTCCTGAGCCAATTTCCTCAACCATACTTAAGGCTGAGAGTAATTTTTTACATCTCACTTACGAACCCAGAAAACATAGTTCCTTTGGGAAGCGCTACAGTCAGGTTCTCAGCTCCCTGCAATGGTCTTGCAGAGCAGGGGAGAGCTGTGGTATGTCACCATGACATGGCAGTTTAGAGCTATAATGGCATATACAGACCTCCTTTTAATGTAATCACTTGAGTGTGGCCAATGCTGTCTGTATTTACATGGGTAAGAATTTTGGTTAGGTGGCTACAATTTTTTTTTTTTATCTAGTATGTGAGTTACGGCCCCAGTATGGATACAGTTGTGTGGGTATAAACATACTTCTGTTGGTGTCACTTATTTTGTTTCCTGAAGCCCTATTATTGCCTTCACACAATGGTGTTTTGCCGGACTGGTAACTGTTCCTATGGCAAAAGTTTCTAGCCTAGACAAGCCCTTGAAGGYTAAAGTAGTTTGAACGTTTCTTTGAGGCAATTACACAATGGATATTGAGTTCCCTGCCAAATGCTGCTTTTAAAAAATGATGATGATGGGGGCATGAGCCAAGCATTACAAACCTCTGAGGCAGATGACTGCACGTTAACAGTTAGTGAATGACAGAAGAGAAATCAGCCAGGAAAGTTTCAAACTACATCACAGCACAGCCTGACTTTGCTAATGCTTTTTACTTCCAACTCCCACTTWTATCTTAAGATCAGATAACGAGTAGCACTTTTTCTTTGTAACAATTCATTAATCAGAGAAATGATCCTTGCTAGTGTTTAGATGTTTTACTTAATTTGGTACTTCTGGCCTGCTGCCCCAGTAGTGCCAAAATTATTATTTCTCACCCAGCAGGTGATAAATAACAACTTCAGTCATGATTAATACCATGAATTTCTCAACCTGACTAATGCAAAAAACTTCAGACCTGCAGAACAAGTGGGTGATAATTGTTGTGAGAGCCATTGGAGCTGCACTCGGCTTGTAAAGAAAGCAAGCCACAGGAAATGAAGCGTTTGCTAGCAGCACAGCTGATCCTAAGAGGCATCATTAAGTGTGGCTCAGCAGCATTCTCCATGTGCAGGGCTGTGCTAGGCTCTTTTTTCCACAACACTGAGCTTTAAGTATGTCTGAGAAGCAGGAGATTGCCAGGTTGTTGKTTTTTTTCCTCAGGGGGGTGGGTGGGAGGGAAATAAAATAAAAGGCAGAGAAACTAGCAGGTGAATATCTCATTAATGCCACTCCATACTGTAATTTTTACTATCTGATAAATGAACAGTGTTAGATCCTAGAAAAAGCCTTGCTACCACTAAAGCTCCTGTACACAATGTCCCTTTTGAAATCTCATCACAATATCATAAAATGTAGCTTCAGAGACTCCCCAGTCAAGGAGAGCCCTCTTCATAGGGGGACAGTAAAACCAGGGCCTCAGGAAAGGCTCTCAGCTGGAAACAGAAATCCAATACTGTAACACCGGTGGCTGAAATCCTGGTCCCTTTGCAATCAACAGCTGTCTTGCCATTGACAGCAGTGGTGCAGAACTGTTGCTCCATTTTCCCTGCTCTGGGTGCTGTGAAACAGGATATGCAGTACCCTCGCTTCCATGGGCAGTGCTAAATTAAGCAGGCTGAACACTAGTTCACCTCCTTGGGAGAATTTTTCTTGCTTGTTAGAAGATATAAGGGAAATGTGGTGCCATTTAATGGTCTATTAAAAAAATGAGACCCTCAAAAAACCTACATCCGAAGCAATGATACATTGGGAGAAACACAGGGTATTTCAGGCTCATAGTTGGGTTTCTGTTTTTCAGATGGGCCTCTGGTCACCTCATGCAAACAACTCTGTCCATGCTATTTATTGTTCGGACTCTTGAGGAGGGTTTCTGGGCTGACAAGGCAGTAGACCTTGCTGTGCAGATCCAGGGCAATAACAGAACAGCTGACAGTAAGTGAGCTCTTCTCTCGCTGGAAAGAACTAGAACCTTTGCCTGCAGGACACAATTCTGAGCATCCAATAACAGTTGCACAGTAACACTGCCCCTTTTCATGCCCAAAGTAGCATAATATAATTATAAACAAAAAAGCTACTAAAAAYTGAACTTTGTTTCAATCTGAAACAATCAATCAAATCTGTTCATATACAAGATGAGCAACAACCCTGGATCACCATCAACAGTGTGACTCCCCCTTCCGTTTATTTGTGCTGTACCCCCTGCCTACAAGCCCTTGTCACACACCAGGCCCCCGCTGGCACGCTCTTGTCTCTGAAAAATCAACCCTTCCACCACACCATGACCAATGCATTGGACATTGTGCTGGTCAGTCAAACAAGGCCTTCATAATGTTTGGCACAAGGCATTTCTGATGGAAAACACCAGGCTCCCAAAAAGGACCAGAACAGCTAACTGTGCTGAGTGGGTTTGTTTCCCTGTTGCAGACAGATAGCAGGAGCAGTCCCTTACGCACATGCGCACGCACACACACACACACACACACACACGTGCAAAATGCCTTGGCACTGGAGGCAGCATTCTGTTTTCACAGACTTTCCCATTTGTTTTATCTCCATTAGACAAGAAAAGAATCCACTACTTTCTAACTAGCACTGAGCTCAACTTGAGCATCTCCATATGAACCCATTAATTCATGGAACAAAAAGGCAGCCAAAAAAAAAAAAAAACAACCCATGGCTAAGTATCGTATACATTATTAAGAATCAGTAAGCATCTATTCACTCAGTTATGTATCTTTTTATGGATCTGTGTGCAATGTTAGTTGAGTTACTCCTGCAGTTTTTGGTGTGGCATATTCGGCGCATACATGCTAAGCTGCAATGCAGCTGCTACTGGCATTCTTTCTGTTAGAAATCTATTTTTTTGTCTTAATTAGGGAAACCTACTTAAGAAGTTCCAGCTGTCTGCTTTCTTCACCCAAAATAGCCTCTGGGAACTTGGGATTTTTGAGCTGTAAAAGCTATGAAAGAAAATAAGTCTTATCACCCAGACATCCTACATGAGACAGTCTATAGGACTTCCTGATCTCTAGTCCTGCATCTAGTCCAGTAATTATACTTTGATCATAGCATATCTTCTAGAAAAGCAGAGAACCCAAGTGTAAAGGCAGAGATACCCAAGTATCTCATAGACTTTCACAGCCTTTGTCTACTTAGATGAGAGGGACATTCAGACTAATAGAAAGCCTCCTTTACTTTGCCTTGGATAAGGCAGGTTGACTGACTTGCACAACCTTCTTGCTATAAAGGTTGTTGGGTACTTTTTTCCCTCCATCCTTTAACCAATGTTGGGGGGGGGGGTTGACCAGTGCACAGCATATCAGCAGCAGTCCAACCTTGCAGCACTGGTGTCCTTCTCTGGATTCTGGCTTTCCAGTTTTTAAGTGTGGTCTACAAGCTTTGTTCCTCAGTGCTTAGATCAGTCTGCTCTGTAGCACTAGTCTTGCTAGCAATGTAATTTTTTTTAAAGTATGATAAGTATCCTGTATTCATGAAGCACAGAGCATGTCCTTTGTTTACATTTTTGTTTTTGACATTAGTAGCAAAGCCAAGATTTTTCTTGTAATTTTAAGTTTACATACTGTAATACTTCATTGACTAGAATGATGTGCAGTTTCAGCTATAAGCAGCCCTGTGGCAAACATGCCATATATGTAAGTATACTTTTTAGTTACGGAAGTAAAGAATGTTTTTTCTCTCCTTTGATAACTTAATTAGTAAGCCAAATGTAAAGTCACACACACAAGGAGCAAGTAGTGGGGTGGTTAAACTTTCAGGAATTATTTAATTTAGCTTCCAGATCTCAGTCTCTGCATGTCGTCTCACTTCAGTATTGGAAACTCAGTGTAATTTGCCTGTCTCTGTTAAGTGCAGACAGAGTTACACAAACTTTGTTTGTAACAGATCAGTATCTTTTGCCAAATCACTTCCATAGCACTTGAGTATATTTTCCAGATGAAACATATAGCTTCCTCAGTGGGGTTGTTGTTTTTTTCCCCCCCCCTCTGAAGTTAAAAGCTTGTTAGATGTTACTGCACAGAATTTGCAATGCCTAGGTTCTCAGCTACCAACTGTTTGGCGGCGGAAGTTGTCACTAAGTAGGGATTTTATTTCAAAAAGGTATTGGTATGAAACATACACCTGTGAAATTTTCTAAGACAGAAATGGAGGACAAAGTGTAATTTTCCTCTCTTAGCAAGAGTGGTTTGATAGAAGGCCAAGAGAACCAGTTATGCATTGGTACCACGGCCAGTTTAAGACTCCAGCATTAATCCTGGACAGTAGGCATTCAGCTGCCATTTTCCAGTTGAGCTGACAACAGTATGAATAAGTAGTAGCAGTAAGTGATCCTTTATGAGCCACAAGGAGTCATGAGGTACCCTGCCAATCCAAGGTACACAGCTGCTTTCTGCTGAGTTTTGGAGAGAGAAGGAAATGGCAGYCAAAATCTCATGACCACTGCATAACCAGTTCAAGCCATTAAGCATTTTGACACTAAGAAGGACAGTTGAACATATTTCATATCAACAAAATGAAATGGTTTCAACTAATCAAACTGCTTTAGCTGGTTCCCAGTTGTGCCTGGGACTTAGAGTGTATAAAGAGTGTTTTTGCCATCAACATATTTCCCCCCCCCCCCCAGCCCTGAAAGTTTTTTAGCACTTTTGGAAAAGTGTCAAATACAACTGACAAAGCAGAACAGAGAGGTACTATTTAATGTGTTCACAGAAATACTAGTCAGATAGTGGCCTTGACTAGACAATCTCTCTTACGAAGTTCTGCATTGCTGAATTTTTGGAGCACAGCAACAATGTTTCTGTGCTTACTGCTGAATTATTGTGCCTGTATGTACCCTAGGAAAATATGGAGGCAGAAGGACCAAGGCATGCCAACCACAGACTCATACCTCAATACCTCTTTTGCTAAGGTAAGTACCCCAGCAAGCGCTTCAAAGTTCAGAAGTAATGTTAACATGCTGGAGGTGGAAACGGGTAGAAAGACACTTACAAAGCAAATCTATCTCTTAGTCAAAGAGCAAGACAAGCTGAGGAGGAAAACTGGGAAGTCATAGGGAAAGACATGTAAACCCAAAAACTAAAGGTGAACAAGAAATAAAAGCAGAGGCAGGACACAGGTAAAAAATAATGAGAGCCAAAAGCTGGTGTGACACAAAGTAAGAACCGTCTGAATAAAAGTGCATTGGTTGTGCACTGCACAGCTCCAAGACATTTGTATCACCAAATTTCTGAATGCATTTTGACTAAGGCAGGAAAACATTGATTTTTTTTTCTGAGTCCTTTCATTCCCAGCTTAGTAATTCTCACTAGTTTACCACTTAGCTGTTTTCTAAATGTCCTGTCACCAGAATCCCCTTGGTCTCTTCTAACTCACGCCCATGTTACCTGATTATCAGACATCACTTCTGATGCACCTGCTAGCAGTCCATGCAGAGGACAAGGATGAACACCTTCTCTGCCATAAAGGGTATCTTTCTGGGACATCAGTGGGAAGCTTGCACTTCTGCTGCTCATAAGCAGCCTTGCCCTCTGTGGTGACAGGGCTTCATTTTTGGCTGCCAACTTCCCATCTTCCACCAGTGCAGCAGTTACTGGAAAGATGCAAAAAAAGCCTCGAAGTGTTATTCTAATAGGAATTGTGAGAGGCCAAAAAGAAAAAAAAAAAAAGTTAGAGCCCTACTTTCACTCACCAGTTTATAAATACTGGTCCCTTTGTAAACATGAAGTTTTTGAAGTGCAAGTACATGAACGGCTGGGGGGCACAGGGAGGAAGAAGTATTTTCCTATGATTAGTCTTTCTATGTAGTCAAATGATTTCTTCGCTATTTCATGCAAATTGCTTTCCTTTTGTCTTTTTGCTATGAGGATCAGCAGAATTTATTTATTACATAGACATAAAATTAGGAAAAGAAAAACTTTTATAAAATATTTTATTTTTTAATACAGATACAATATTTTTCCAAGGTCACTTAATCTTAAGTGGCACACAGGCTATTAAAATGGAAGTGCCCATACAGTCATTTCAGGTTAAACGCGTACAATATATTCTACAACACAACAACTGCATTTAAAGTTTTTCTTGCTCCAGAATGATTTGGCAGCTTCAAAAGTCTAACATATCTTTCCATTTTCAAAACCAATTAACTGAACAACAAAAACAATATTCATTTCTCACATGGGATCCATCCTGATGACCATCAAACAACATGCTTATCTCAGTAAGGACCTCTTAGCRGATCTGGATGTAGCACTTGAAGAGCTGTCTTTATCATGACCTTCAAAGTACTGCTGCTCTATTCGTCTACAAAAGGCTATGAGATTACTGTAGTTTTTCACTTTTTCAGAGAGTTCATCACTGGTTAGTTGAGTAGTAAGGATTGTGAACAGATGTCCAAATACCAGAGCATCTAATTCAGTGGGTCTGTAAAAAACAGCAAGAAGAACAGATATTTTGGAAGCCAAGTCCTGATTAAAGAAAAACCCTGCTGTTCTGAATAACTTTTAGATAGCCCCATAATCTAAGAATTAGGAAGTAATCAAGCAATACTCTGAATTTACAGAAACACATTAAACTTTGTCATCAGCATATTACCATACTACTAATTCTCAGTACAGTATCTTTCTTAAAGTCATTTCTGGTAGCTTAGAAATGTCAGAACAGCACTTCTAAGAAAGGGCACAGTTACTGATCCACTGTGAGCTGTGTTCCAACCTCTGAGTTCTGTAGCAAGGTAAAATGCTTATAAGGTCTGGGGTCACTTCCCCCTGCCCCAGTTCCCTTGCAGATGTGAATAATAAACCCAACCCTTATCTTGCAAAAACAAAGAGGAAGGGGAAAAAATGCATAAAACKCCCTCCTATTCCCTCCTTGTGCTTGTCGACATTCAAGAATCACTTAAACAACAGGAAAAGGAGCTCCAGTATGAAAGCAGCTAGAACCATCTCTTTTATGAAAAAGGACTAAGCAGATATTTTAATTTTTGTTCCATAAAGGAACAGTTGTTTATCAAATGTTTTCAGTCTTACCTTATTTTAGGTACAAGCCTTCTGTATTGAAATGTCAGACCTTTGCATCTAAGCAGTCCATAGACAAACAAAAAGTACTTTTTAAAATATATTAACAACTTCACTAGTGCAAAAGGTAAACAGCAGGAGGGTTTTCTAAGAAATTTTTAGCCTTTCCATTTGGGGGCCCCTAAGAATTCTSCAGTGGAGATGTGTACCCTTGTATAACAAATTTAAATCTGTTGGCAACAGGCTGCTTTTCTTATTTACTTCCTACAGACCCCCAGAGGTCACAGTCTGAAAAACACTGGACTAAGAACACATAGTTTCTTGGTAATATTTCAGACAGTTGAAAGGCATAAAGGTTGAAAATGTACCAAGGAAACCTGGCTAATAAACAATTAAAAACAGAAACCTCAACCTATTTTCTTTAAAAATAAATACAGAAAATTTAGAAAATATTAAATCATTATTAAACACAATGAACTAAGACGCAATTCAAACTTATTCGGTAGTGCATACTATATCTACTCAATTTATACTACCCACCTAGCCTCAACTTTGAAAAAATTAAGGGGTAAAGATAGAGAGAAAAGTAACCAAGACCATAACRCTGCCTTTTGAAGACGTTTCTCTGTCCAAGTGTAGTTATCTGAAGTCCAGACTTGAGCATTTCCCAGTCTAGTCTATATGCAGAAGACAAGAGGTACTAATGTGTGCTACACTGTCAGCGAATTTGATAGTTTCCTGGTTCCTCCTCCTTTTAAGAGCCTGAGGAATGGGTGACCTGGACAAAGACTTCCAGTAGGATATAGAATTAAGTCATCACAGAAGGACTCTTTTCAGAAATCTGACTATGCTCTTGGTTAATTGTCTCTCAGGCTTCTTTCGTACACAAAGGCATTAGCCATTTTGTCATTTTTCAGTGTTATTCCCCTATTACAGATCAATGCACAGAACCTCTAGCACTGGCTACAGAGGATACCAAAACAAGGGCATAAGAAACCTCGAGGTTTCCCATGAAGTTTAGCACACCACACCTACCAGCATTGTATACAACCCAGCAAGTAATACAAACCCAGATGTTATTTAAATCCATAATATTTAAAAAAATACTGAATTATGAGGAGCAGGAAAAAATAGCATTTTGCAATTCGAACAAACTGGTGAGAACAAAGGACATCCCATGAAGGCCAGATTTTTTTCTTTACAATGCAAATCTTAGCTTTCACTCTGTGATTGGTCGTTCGTTGAATAAAAGCTAGCATTTTACCACAGTTCATATAGTGTGCAGATGTCCTCACGCTAATTCAGTTCATTCAGAGCTGTCACTGATGTTAAGGAGGGCAAGAAAAGCTGTTTTGGTCAGAACTGCATAATGCACATTTACTGACCTGTACCCAGTGGAGAACATTACCTGAGAAATGCAAGCAAAGCTTTAAGTGTATCATTTTTATAAGAAATTAACTGTGTAAAGGTATAAGTTTGCTGCCTGTGTAAGCTGTGGTGCATTCTATAAAAACAAACAGAAGTAAAACTAAATCCAAAAGAGAAAAAAACCACATATCTTACAGAAACTTTCCTTTTAATACCTACAATCACTTTTTTCTGAAATTAGGTAGTATATTACATTCATATTTATATTCCAGTCACATATTTGAGTTCCCTTAACTAATCATGTAGCATTAAAGTAAAACAGGAGTGTTTCATATATACATATAATCACATTCTTGGATGTAACATTTCAATAAAGAGTTACTTACTGCTTATTGAAGAAATACGGTTGTGTTCCTAATCTCTGGGAGAGAGCCTGGCAACACTGATCTACATCTTCAAGCACCTATCAAAACACACAAGAGAGAAAGCATCCATATTGCCAGGAAACACCAACACTATGAAAATAACCTCCTTATTGTACTACTGCCAACAGCGGAAACACAGAATACACAACACTTCAACATCAAAAGCTGTTAAAGTCACAGTCAAACTTACACAGTAGGCAGGTAGCTAAGAGTTACTTAGTACAACATTTGACATATAGCAATGCTGATGAAGTGTTTTCCTTAACATTTATAACTGAGCTTAAAGGTACCAACTTCTACCTCAAAACTGCTTTGTATTTTTCTTAGACCTCAGCGGTGAAGCCACAATCCTGCACAGGGCACCTATTAACACCATGCAGGAAGTGGGGGCCATAACTTCTAATCCTTTTTCAGGACCATGGCCTAAACTAATACTAAAGGAGATACACACTCATGGGAAAACATCTCTCTCCTTATACCCTCAGATTGCATAAAATTTAAGATTTATTGCTGCTGAAGCTGGACACCTGACTGCAGATAACTAAGTACAGAATATATTTTTTAACTACTTCAGCTTCATAAGTGTTACTTCTCCAAAGCCTTAAAAAAAGAAAGAAAAAAACAAAACGGCATAAAGTAGTATGTTTTGCCTTTCACACTGACCTGTTCAAGTGACTTGCCAGCCCACCCAATGGCTTTCATCTTTCGCCTGATCTCCCATTGCTTCTGATAGGACAAAATGCGGTTAAGAGGCCACGGGTAAGGGGAGCCATACCTCAGGTGAGTAATCTTTGTTTAAAAACAGAAAGTTGCATTTTTATAACCAAAAAAACCCCAGATAATTCTATTTACAAAATAGATAATATTCACATGTATCAGACAAAGTTACACCTTTGTCAGAAAGGGAGTTGCAAAAGAGAAGGGGAGTTGTGTGATATACTGTAATTATTTGCACAGAATTTGTAGTTTGCAGCATAACTGTTTATTACCTTAGAAATATATATAAAAAACATCTACTTTGCAGTCAGCTACCTCCCGTAATGACACATAACTTCCCTAAAATGTATGTGCAAGCAAAATTAAAGTGAAAAGACTGTATCATTAATGGTATAAACCTAAATGTTTCATTTATGAGTAGGGATTTGCAATTGTGAGCAAAAGCGTTTTCTCATTAAATTTTAATTAAGATAAATGCTGCAGAACCACTCACCTCCTCTACTGTAACATCATCGCACCATTGGAGATACAACTAGGAACAGAAAGAACACTTACTAAAACTTCCCAATAAAGGAGGATAGAGAAAATCATTTCTCACTAGAATTTTCTTTTCTATATTAGATTAAGTTTCCATTTAATTCCTTCTATTAGACCTCTGAACGCAGAAAAAGAAATTAAAACTGGAAGGCAAAAGGCCAGTTGCCAGCTCTTACTTCACCAGCACCAGGAGCAAGCTGAGATGGAAGGCGCTTTCTCGTTGCCTACACGCCATGCGGGATCCGCGCGCTGGCGGCCAGCCTGTGGCTCCTGAGCCACATCCAGCTTGCAAGGGTTTCCAGCACTGTTTCTCTGTTGGGGTTGTGTCACATAACTGGTCACGGATGTGGACTGTGCAAGCTGACAGTGGGGCTGCCCAGCACAGCTATGGGATGGGGTAGGATCCCAGGAACCGCTGACATTTTCCATCCACAGAAATGGGCTACTTTTATAGCTACACGACACACTTCAAAGAGCTACAGGGAACTAACTGTATGTGTGCCTTCTGTCTACTAAACTATTTCAGCAAGCAGCCCAATGGGTCAAGAAAATTTACTTCTGCCTGCTTTTACCTCAAAAGTTGAAGACCTAATCAAAAAACATGTAGTACTTCCAATATGAGAAAAAAATCTTAAAGCTTTTTTGTCTAAAATCACTTATGCAAGTGTGTGGAACTACTATCGTTTTCTGTACCTCTGCTGTCAAGAGCATATTATTGACTAATTCCATGTAGGCTTTCATCTCAGCTTTTTGGACTTCATCCAACCCATCACTGAGAGAATGGCCCTAATGGGGGAGAAAAAAAAAAACAGACAAAACTCAAAAAAAAAAACCATACAGACATGCAAGAGAGGATATTGGAATATTCAGCAATGCCCAACCCAGGGACCTTTGAAGTCGATGAGCTTTGGTTCAGATCCTGAGCTCTCACACAGTACAATAGCAAATTAAATAGGTACTTTTTATATAAAATGTCCTTTAATATTAAACAGAAATCATCATAATATAACATAGCTAATCTGCAAGAGATGTAGACTATTTTCAGTTACAGGTGAACACAGTTTAGTGCACAGCTTCCCAGTTAGTGCAGCTCTGTATCAAGAAGTAAACACATTTACATGTGATACAGCTTTATCAAGTGCTCAGTAAACAGACATTGTTTTTAAAGATGCACCAAAAAAAAAAAAAAAAAAAAGGCTCAGGAACTGAAACTAGTAGGCAGAAATCCTGTACAGAATTTACTGCCAGAATTCGAGTAAATTTCATGTTGTTTCCCCCTCAAAGAACTCCCATTCCAGCATATATTTCTTTTAAAAGGGCACTAGATTTCTACATAGTTTTAAAAATTAAGTAACATTCCAGAAGAGCACACTAAATTAGCACAGGTGCTAAGCATGATTAACTTGCCATTCAGTAATTTATGAAGAAAACGTATTGTTACCTTGGCTTTTACAAACTGGACTATGGGCCCAAGTTCAGATACTACTTGATTTCCCACATGAATAAAGGGTACTTTGCCTGTAATATGAGAAATGTATTTTAGTAAGAGCATTTTATACATGCAAAAAAATAATTTCCAGTGTTTGAAACAACTAAATATTGCAGGTATACCTGAACATCATTTTTTTTTCCATAAGCATAGGTAAAGTTCTTAAATACATAGCTCACCAAGCTTAAATTTGTAAAAACAATATCGTAACAATATTTTAACAATTTGTATTTTAATAGTGGATCTTGCTTTGCTGGAAAGACTTAATTCAGCATTTCTCCAAAGTACAGCTGGGAAATGCCAGGAAAGCAGACCGAGCCCTTGGCTAGCCTTACGGCATAGCGCGTTCCCACCCTCCCTTCTACCGCGCTGCTGGGGAGAGGGCAGCTGAACGGGCGACCGCAGACGTGGCACTGCGCCCAGCACAGCAAGCAGGGAGAGGTGCAAGTGCGCGGTCAGCAAGGCCCAGTTGTCACTCACTCTCCTCTGCTCCTTCAGATACCCCCGACAGGGCCAGMTGGCTCCTGTTAGCTGCCCCCGTCTTTATCCTCTAACCATGAGCTGGCATTTTCAAGATGGGGTCAGGAATAGATATTCAATATTAGACCCATACCTTCACTTTCTGGGGTGGGGAGAGGGAAGGAGGGTAAGGAAAGGGAGCTTTTCCATCATCACGGAGGCAAAACTGGGTTAAAAGCCTAACATCAGTAAAGATAAACGTTCAGTCCGTGCAGCTGAGCCCTGAGCGTCCAGCATGGAGCAGGGCTAAAAACAGCCAGTCCTCAAAAGGAAACTGAAAATGACTGTGTCACCGATGCAGCTTAGGGCAGTGGAAAGGAAGAGGCTTCCAACTCTTTCTGCTTGGTAACTTCTTGCTCATACGCTGAATCGAGGCAAAGCTTTAGGGCAGGCAGTTACCAGAGGAAGGCCTATTACATGCGGGAAGCCGCAAGGAAGGACAGCAGTTCCCTTACGGCCCTTTTTCCCTGCTCCCGGTCCTGGCCCCGTGGGGCTGAGGGCTCCTGTGCGCAGGAGCCACCCTGCCACATCGCTCACCCGCTGCACCCTGCACCAGCTGCAGCTGACACACACCACCCCCAAGCACCCTGTCAGTTTAAGAGTAAATCTTCTGTGATTACTTGCATCATTGCAATTGCCCATAAAATGGAGACAAATGCTGGACATTTTATATTGCCGAAGAAGCCCTCATGACCACAGAGAGTGAAGGAGCCTGCCTGGTGCGGTGGGTACCGCACACGCTTACTTTCCCATCTCTCTGTGGGCAAACTCTGCCCTCTATAGAGAATGCAAAGAGCAAGATCAATACCTGCCTGACTCCAAATGTGTTATTAGTAATACATTCAGCAAATGCAAAAGCATTCATTCCTTTTGCTGAAACACATAAAACCTACCATTAGGTCTAGTTCAAACAGAGTTCATGCTAACAGCAGTTTCAGTCATGGTTTTTATCTTGAGATTCGCTTCTCACTGGCTTACTCAGCATAAGGGTAATAAATGAAGCGCACCATACCAACAAAAGCCTCGTCTGAATCCATACGCTGTGTATTACAAAGGAAACACAGGCCTTTCTGAGCTGCAGAATCCAATGCTTTCAGTCGTACTGTACTTCACACATACAGACAATCTTTTCGTATTCCACTTTTGACTACCTCGGAAAGRATTTTGTCGTTATGACAGCTATGAGGTAGAAAACCTTCCCACCAAACGATGAGATGCACACCTCTGTCTACTGCTGCTGTGAGACGGGGGTGGTGGGAAGGGACAAGGGAGCAACTAAAACCTTCTGTGAAGACTCATTAAAGAACCAAAACATTATAAAGAAAGGAAATTAGAAAAGTGAATAAAATTAACGAGGATTCCAGGAGTAAGGGCAAAAAGAACCACATCTGTTTTCCTACCTACACTTAAAATTGAACCAGTATAAGCTTCCTCTTTTACTCAATTTTTTTCAGCCAACGGAGATGGAAAGGGTTCAGATCCACATCAGATGCTAGTGAGTGTGAATATGGGATGTGGATTGCAAAGAGAGAGAATGCAACTATTACCAGTCTTGTTTCTAAGCGTGTAAGAAACTCCTCTGTGCCTGGATTCAGCATTCCAAAGCTACTTTTATTTATTAAGGAATAACTTACGATCTCCATATTTTGCTATGATTTTCACTGCTGCCAAGCAACTATTTTTTTTGAATAGCGTAATTCCAGATGCTTTGACTGAAACACCAGTAGCAGCAGCACAACTCATACAGTCTCCAGACATATACAGACAGGCATTTCCATGTTGCATACTACAGCCAGAGCCAGGTAATAGGCAAATAAGTATGTCCCAACACAACCAAAATTTGGGAGGGATTGCAAGGATTGCCAGAATTTTGTGCCCTGCATTCAGCAATTTTCTTTAGGGTAACTTTTTAGGCAACCAGTCACCCCCAGCAGACTGCAGACACTGTACACTGCCAATACTTAATTTATGGGTGGTGGTGGGTTGTTGGTTTGGGGCTTTTTGGACAATCTCATGGATCAGAGAAGGACTTAAATGTGCCTGTCACCCTTAATACTAACAATTCACCCTTCATTTTTCTTGGGTATCTACACACCAGCAATCATCTCCCAGACAAGGTAACAAAAGATACTTTTTCTCCTGTTTTGTTTCACTCCAGCAATGGGAAAATATAGCATTCACTGGTCAACAGGAACGGATGCAGAATAAGGACACTTCTGGAAATAAATGTCTTTTTTATGACACAACAACTCTCAGGCATTTTAGAGAAGGTTTCCACCAGACATTTGAACTGTCTGAATGCTATATATAGCTACTGCATTCCCAGGCTTGGTTACATATTGTACTAATGTTACTTTGCAGTTGACTGTTTTAATTGTTTACAGAAGAGAAATTGCATTTGGAGAGGAGGGGGGAAGGCAACCCGCACAGAGTAGCCCTGACCGACCGTTATCAGCAAGACGAGGCGCAGTTGCCATGGTATCACAACGGAGGTATAACGTAGTAATCTAAATGAAGGCCACACTTACCAGATGGGGACATGTATTCTGCATTTGCCCTGCAAACCACACGGACTGGCAGATTGCACATTTGCAAAAAGGCCTGGAAACAAAGAGTAGCATTTAAAAAAAACATTAATACATCTGTGACAAACAAATGTGTTGTTCTCAATACATTTGGCTATATGTTAGCTAATACTTAGCACACGCTTATGAAGTATAGTTCCTTGCATACTTCTTTTAGAAAGAAAGAAGTAAAAGGAAAACAAGGTTTTCTAACTTCCTCAGACAATCCTTCACCACCCAGTCATTGACTGGAATTCTTCTAATGAAGTTTCATCTACCTTTTTTTTTTCCCCTCAAGAGAAGCAAAGAAGCAGTATCTGACAGCTACAATCACTGCTGTGGTTGTACAAGTTTAAGGCACATTTTGCCCCTCCTGAAAATCACACTGCTTGCATAACACACACCAAGCACATACAGCACCTTCCCACGTTACATTTACAATAGCTGTCAGGTTTCCTGGCAAACACTGTCACAAGTTTCGTTGTGTGATACTGTCAGAGCACAGGTCTGCTTTGGGAGGAAGTATTTATTATCTGTAATTTATGTGAATCATGGAGGGTGTAAGTGATCGATTTACTGTTACTGCCTATCTGTAAACTTAGATTCAAAGCATTCTCAGTAGGATACTGATTTTTGTCATCACCTCCCATCACCACAAAATCCTTAGCGTGTGTCTGTTTAAATAGCAAAATATCAAGAAAAGTACTTGCAATTTGGATAGAACATGGCAAATAAGCAACCTCTTAATATCTCTAGAGTCTCACAGCTGAGCTAAAATCCTATCGTCCATTTTGTCTTTGCAATTATAAAGGCCAGAATTCCAGATGCCACAATTACAACTATTTATTTACCGTGGCTTGAGGTTAAAAAGACCTACACCAAGAAGGCTACAGATCATGAAGAAAAATGCTGTTTAACTTGAGGGACGGCATGCTCACTGCATTTGTTGCAAGTGAGCAGATCAAAGCCAAAATGCTAAGCGCCTTGGGTCCCAGAGAAGGGCAAACAGCACAGTGTCCTTTTTAAACATTTTGGAAACAGCTCTCTCAGCCTGAGCCATATGTGCTCTATTTGCATTTGGTTCTCGCTGTGCAAAACCTCTGTGTGTCCATTAAAACCCAAAAAGGCAAATCAACACGTGTGATTCAATCTTGGTTTTGGTCCAAACTGGGACGTAAGAGATGCAGAGGGGACCCCACCTGCCCGCTCATATGGGCCCTGGGGGACTGATGCACTCATGTGCTACAGCTCCAAAGTGCTGGAGTAAAGTATGAACACAAAGCAATATATTTATTATTATTTTAATAACTGATTTAAGCCATCACTCCAGCCTGATTATAAACAACATTTTTTAATTGAAAACAAAATAAATAGCCCTCCTGAACACACAAAAGAACACACACACTTTTTTTTTTTTTTTTTTTTTAGGAGTCTCCCACCCCCACCCCACCCTGTGAAACTTTTATTCTTATGTTTTATGGCATTAAGTGAGGATGAGGAGAAGGACAGATTACAAATTAGCCTCAGTGAGCAGAGGCCAGACCCAGGTATCATCTATTCTAGTGATTTTTTTTTTATTCCATTTCATTCAGTCTTCTCCAGGAACATAGGATGGGAGAAACACTGATCTTGGTAAGATTAGGAGAGGCAGAAATTAAAGAAGACAATATAAAGGCACTGGGGAGAGAGAAAAGCAAAGAAAATAAGCTAGATAGCACCCAGCAAAAGCCCTCTCACAGATTCCCAGAGCCTGACCTAACCATAATTACATCCAAGAAATCGATCCCCACAGCAAAAGGCAGCACTGGCCACTTTCTGCACAGGCCTCCTCCTAGCTCTGCAGATTGCAGAATCCAGCAGTAAACTGTGCTCTCTAATCTTAGACATAGAAGTAATCCAAACCTTAACTACACTGAGATTGGTCATCTCTGCACTAAATGAGAACATAAGGCATTAATTAATGCAGACATCAGCCCTATTCCTAACTTTGTAGCTTCTGTAGTAACCATCAAGCAAACAAAACAACAACAAAAACCAACCAACTCTTCTTTTCTCCCCTGCACTCTCGCATTGCTATATCCCAGACCCTAACCTGAGCTGACCCTAACTGTACCAAGGGAGAGAGAAAAAAAAAAAAAAGGCTTTGATCCCTCTCAATATCTCCCTCAACCAGTCCAGAAACTGCACAGTCCATTATTAAATTTGCATTATTAATCTTGCAACTTTAGATACCCTAATTCAAACCCAAATCCCAATTTAAAGCAAGGAAGTATGGTCATGAGTTACAACACATGGCACTGATTCCGGCTGACAAAAGCCTTCTTCAAAACTCTGGGGGCTCTGCAAAAATCCACCAGTAGCCTAGGATTTTACACCTTTTGATTTTCTAATCCTACTCCTAACTTAAAGCATTGCTTGGGAGCCAACTACATATATACATGCAGATATATACAGAGAGGGTACTGGTCATAGTCAACATCGACCAAATACTGCAAGTCTTGCACTACTCAACTACTGGTCTTTATATTCCCAAATCCTCATCTCAAGTAGAACCTCAATTACTGCCCAAGGGACCAACTATTAACCAAAGGAAATACAAGGCACCGGCCTCATTTGACACCACTCCACTTCACAAGTTCACGGACCCACCAGACTCTACCAAATCTCTAGGCTCTTGCAGTTTTAGCTTCCCAAACTCCATGTGAATAATAAGAATACCTAGATGAGTAACTCTTAAAAAGAAGTAGGAAAAGTCTGTATCATTCCCAGATTTCTTCCCATGCCTGCTGTCTCTGCAGGACTAGCAGTGATCCAGATGGTTGAAGCTACTGCTACACGCATCGTGTTTTCTGCTCAAGCTGGGGCTTTATGTGCAACTTCATTGGAAGTAGCTAAGAGACAAGAATTTGGTGACTTTGGTTCAGATTAAATACTTCCTCATAGGCCACCACTGGACATGGAATCCCACTGAAAACATGCACTAACAGAACTGGAAGATGGATTTCATTTTTTTAAAAGCTCTACCAGCAGCTACACTAGGATGCCACAGTGCTGTGCTGTAGTGGAACAATGCACATCAAACCACAGCTTCAAAAAGAATTTTACTGGGGGAGAGGGGTGGACAGACAGATGGGACAGGAAGACTGAATTCAAACCATACTTATTAGCTTTTGAATTTCTCCTCAAAAAATATGTGAAGTTTCATTTGGGCTAGGCTTACCACAGAAATTTCCTTTGCAGTAAGGCCCTAAATTAACTTTGCAATTCTGATTTAAGCTAGAGGTGAATTTTTTAACTGCCATGTACTATTCTCATTGCTAGTTCAGAAAAAAATAAAAGTCTAAATTATACCGGAGTTAGGGCCAACACATGAATAACTGCAAAGCTTGTAAGCGCAGAAACACATTAAAGTAAAAGGAGGATTAAAGAACTATTTCTACTTTTTCATATCGGTGAGTCACAAATGAGATATTCTGGCACAAACACTTAGGTTACATGAGTTGCTTCAGAAAATATCCACTGCGTATTGGCTATTGTACATCATATTGTACATTGACTCCTACATATTTCAAGGTTTGTATAAAAACATGGTTTGTGATTGTGAAAAGTAGTTCTCTATACAGAAACTAAACCATAAATGAAATCTTTTCAGTGTAAAGAGTTCAGCCAAGTTTCCATTAAAAATCTGAATCTGACCTTTCTCTCTCTCCTTCTCCTCAATAAATATCCACAGACCAAGAAATATTAACCATTATTATATTTGGCAGGGAAATTCTACCACAATCTCTAACCCACCTCAGAGAGGAGTGAATAATATGTTGCCATTTGGGCATCCCCAAAATATAAATATGCTGGCTCCATGTGCTTTTTTAGCACTTGACAAAGAAAAGAGGAGAATGGAGGAGGAGGCTGAAGTAGAATTGAGCCCTAATATGGGAACAAATTTTAATTGAACTAAATACAAATTTTGACTAATCTGTATAATAAAGAGCTGATTCTAGTAAGCTTAGAAATAAGCCAGCCTACCCTCAGTGAAGCTAAAAACAAATGAACAAAAATTCTACTAAACCAAAAACCTAAGAATGCTTCCTCGGAATAACTGTCTCCAGTTCTAATTTGCCTTTTTTAGATGGGAGGCCAGAATTGAGCTTGAGAAACTGAAGAGTGAGTCAAGATTAAAACTGGGCAAATCCATCTGGCTCTGCACTCACCCCAACAGCCCTCACGCGAGGATCAGAAACACTGAACACGGGAGCTGCCTCTCTAGAAGCCTTACAAGGCCACCCCAGCAACTCCTTTCAGCACCTACATGCCAACACCTATCCCACACTAGTCTTTGTCTATATTTAAGAACAGCATTAATATGAGTGGCTAAACAGTAATGAAATACAAAAACAGAGAAAACGGAACAGTGAAAGAGCTGAAACCAAAATCATGTAATGCCTTATAATACACCTAAATATCCAAAAGTGGAAAACTGCTATTATGTTTTTAAAAAGTTAGAAGCCCAGGAAATTAAAAGACCAATATTCTTGAGCTGTAATTTATACCCAAAGTACAAGCTATTCAACCTTAAGTGCTCCTTACATATTCTTATGTGGGAAAATGAAGGGCAGGAGGAAGGCTCCACAACATGAGAGACATTTAATCCTTACTGATCTACACTGCTGAAGTAATCACTGCCGAGAGAAGTATGCTAGTATCCACTCCTTGATTCAGCTTAACCCACTGGTCAACTGGACAGACCTTCATGTTGACCAAAACCACGTGTCAAGTGACAAAAGGGGACAGTACTATCCCCMGCTACAAGTGCTCAGCCTAAGAAAGTGACCTTACAATTTGCATTGCTATGAGAGTATGTATTCATTCATTCATGTGACTGACAAGCTTTGGAAATTATTAGTACGAAAAACACAGATTTTCTTTACATTTCAAGCACAGTGAATGCATTTCATGTTTATGGAAATAATAGTTTCTCTTTGAAAAGAGAGGGACTAGGATTGTCACCTATGTGTTCTTATAAATGTCAGGTGCTAGAAAAATCTCAACTTTTTTCTCTGATGCATTCAACTAGATAGACCAGTTTTAGACAGTAACTGATAAATGGGCAAGAAATTTTAACAAAACAGTTGAAATTGGCACAGATTAAAGTCCAATGGAAAGAACATAGAACAGAGAAGACAAAGCAGGAATTTTTGAGAGGCTTGATCCTACTTAACATTTTACTTCAGTTATCAAGGGAGGATTTGTTCCTTTTTTGACCACTCATGTAGAATGTTAAATAACAGCACATTTGATGTGCTGATGACATCAGACTGCTACAGCTTCCAATTTTGATAAAAGATGTAGTGCAACACTGATTCCTACAGCTCAGAACATCTCATTTTCCCTTGGGTACCTCACATATATACACTGAGCAGGCAAGGGGACCCTCGCTTTTCTTGTGAGAGAAACCACCAGCAAATGGGAGTGAGCCCAGCTCCTCTGAGCCCTTTTGGAGTGAAGGGAAAGAGAGGGAAGGCTCAAACCACCCTGGTACAGTTCTGCTGGGATTTACAAAATTATCAACACCCCTTCAAGGACACGGCATCAAAAGCTGAGCAATCTAAAAGATCAAGGGCCCAGACTTACCCTAGTCCATCTGAGATCATTGTAAACATCATAAATTTGGCTGATCAACTTGAAAAGAAACTGAAAGGAGCCAAGGAATACCAAATGACACATAAGCTAGTTTATTAAGCCCTTCTAAAAGTTTACCTAAATAAAATGGGAAGCAAGACGGTAACAATAACACAACTGGAAACAAGAAAATTGAGCACAAGCATAACTGTCCTATCTTGCAAAAATGCTTGTAATTCCAAAGAAAAGCATTGAATTCCCCTCTGTTGTCTTTTCCTCTGGAAAAAAATTATTACTACCACAGAATGAGCAGGTGAATGTTGTAGGCCACAGGCTGGATCTCCTCCAACATCTAGGAGTCTCATGCAAGAAACTTACAGCAGTTGCAGGCTTCAGAATAGGAAACAAATTCTAGCTGTCTCGCAGTGAAACTGGCTTACATTACTTCAGATGAAGTTTTCCTATCCAAAGTAACTGTAAAAATGTTCACTGAAAATGCTTACTGATAATGTGAAAACAACTCTTCCAAAGAAACTCTAAACAGGGAAAGGAGAACTGAAATCTTATGGAAAGGACAGACTTCTTTTTTTAATGGTTAGCATCTATCCAAAGAGCTAACTATTAGGATCAATTAAAGGAGAGGAGGGATGAATATTCTTATTTCCCCTTGCCCAGGTTACAGAAGACCAGAGATGACTGTCCAACAGACTTTACACAGAAAAAAGAAACTTCATTCAAGTACAAGTACACAGAATTCACTGCAACTGAAGGGCATCAAGCCAAAAACGCTCAGGATTTTAAAAGGAATGAAAAATTTTATGGCTCATACTTATTAGTGCAGCATAAAACAAGGCTAGTGAAATCTCAGGTTGGGAGGAACTGAGGTTATTTCCCCTGGCATCAGCAGGAATCCCTCCTCTATTCACATGTACCACTGATTATCTGCATTTCTGTAATTTTAAATACAGGCACCTGATTTCTTGTTCAATATTGGCATTGGCCAATGACTGGAAGAGAACAAGAAGCCTGGATGACAGTCCAGTTTAATAACTTATGCTCTATATAATATCTGCAAAAATGTTTCTGCAAGTTATTTTCGCATGTTATTTTCTTTCTTTGGATGAGGTTAATGTGAGAAACAGGTGAAGTATTAAAAAGAATAAAGTACAGATTTAGCTTAATGGGGTCTGTCATCTTCTCTCCCATGCCTGCTCTCTCCCCTTCTTCCCTGTGGACTAATAATCCCAACCTTCTCATGCTCTTCCAGCTCTGTATCAGCTCCCCTATCAACTCCCCTTCTGGCACCTGGCAAGGGAAGGGAGAAACATGGAACAGTATTTGTTTTAGCAATGCTATCTCTTCTCTCCTTCCAGACTGGAAGCACAGAGTCTAGCAAAGGTGCTACTGCCTCTGTTTTCACCAGGAGGCTTTGCTGTAGACTGGGAAGGGTGGGGGGAAAGAGATCTGCTGCAGATTCATGGGGAGGAATAGAGGAGGGAAAAAAAAATGCCACAAGATGAATTACATCTGTCCTTCCCTGCCCTCCCAATATTTAGCGCTGTAGACAAGAGAAGAAAGAGGGCTGGGAGCTGAGAGAGCAAAGTGAAGGAAAAGCAAGTATTAGCCTCTCGGGGCCTCTCCTGCATGCTGATCCCGCACAGGACTGCCGTTCACATTGCACTGCATCCTTCTCCCAGAGACCAGTGCAAGCCGCTCCATTTTGAAAGTCATCATGGAGCAAACCAGGCTTATATTTTTGCAGTAAGAAAACAAAGTATCAGCAGTTCACAAAAAGGGCTGATATGAAGCTTTGAAGTGACGCTTGTTACAAAATTAATCAACAATCTTATGCCCATCATTCATTTCAATCATGACAGGTGACACCTCCTGCCAGCATTACAGAGCGCACTTACTACAACACTGTGGCTTAAAAGGACAGAACCAGCTTAAGGTTTGTTTTGTTTTCTTATAGTTTGGCCAATTTCAAATTCAAGATGTTGACAGTATGTTAGATTTCAATTATCTAAAAAAGTAGTTAGAGCAATCACCTTCCTGTTGCTTTACCAGAGTTCAAAAGCACAGAGCCCAGAAACCACAGCTAATTCCAGGGCAGCTCTGCCCAGCCCTCCCTGTTCCTCCCCTTCTCACACAACTGATATTTTCATCTCTGCTGCCCTCAAAACGATGCCAGAAGGTGATGCTATTGTGTCTTACTACGATGACAAGAATGGAAAATGACTGCATCCATCTGACAGYACTTTGTGCATGAAATACAGTGGGAAGGAATAAGAAATGGTGGGGGGGAGGGGGAAGAGGCAGTTTTGTACTTATTCCTTCAGTTAATTGCTTTAGGTGTCATTTTTAGCCATGGTCTCCYTTCCTCTTCCCCCTCCCCAACTACGAATGGGCTGTTTGGACACTCAATTGGAAACATCAGGCAGCGAATCACCCCATCAGAGCTCCATATAACACTCTCCCCTTCCCCTCCAGCCCCCTCTCAGAATAACATGTATGAGCAAACACATATACTCATTAAAAATGAGTTACAACTTGATGAAAATCATATCCAGATTGCAGTATCTGAGATCAGAGGAAAGAATGAAATTACTTATGCCAAGTCTCAAATAGTTCACAACTTACATCCCCACACGAGGAACACTGCTTTTAGATGGCACACTCCGCTTCATTCAAGGGGATACACACAATTAGTTTTTTAACACGGAATGAGCCATTGCAACCCATCTCTCATTCAGCAGCACTTCTAAAAGCACTCACACAATACTGGTGTGAAGAAAGAGTGAAAGGGGGTTTCTGTTTTCATTCTTACCTAATTTCACGAGTGTCCAAAGGACAATATGTGATGACAACTAAAGAGTTATTCTCTATCTTATTGAAGGAACACATTTTAAAATTAAAAACCATGAATAAATCTACAGAATAATTCAGTTTTCATATCAAACAGTTGCAGACCCTGTAACTGAAATAGTGTGTCTAAGGTTATAAATGAAAACTGTTCAGTATCATTCTTTGAGTGACAGATTAAATTCCTAATCCAGTTATGGTAATGGCCACATTTGTAGTTTAACATAAATTAAGAGCTTAATTATATTTGTGACTATTTTAAACAAAATAACAAATTCCTTTGTACCTGTGAACATAATTTATAGCAAAGCCACGTTCATTCTCCAAAACAATCTATTTTACACTGCAGCACAACACTGCTCTAATGGTATAATGTAATTCGTGTTGTAGAATGTGGAAAGAGTAGATTCACTGGCAGCACAGAGGTTTTGAAGATAAATGAAGATGCTATTTATTCAGGGGTAATTTCATCTTAAAACTATATGAAAGATGTTTCACTCACAAACAGTACCAGTATGGCTCGGGATTTAAGCATGTTTTCAGCTACAACATAATGCTGCTAGATTGATTATGTTGATACTGTATTTCTCATCATAAAGAATTCCAGTTTTTATTCTCTTTAAAAAAAAAAAAAAGAGATGTCAAATTTTCATTTCACTACTAAGCCGTTGTTCAAGGCTCAGCAACAAGTTCAAATTTCTCCTAATGTTTTGTCTAGAGAAAAAACAAACCACAATTCATACACAAAAATCACAAATCTGTAGAGAGCTATTAATCATGGGTGATTTATACATCTATTTGATTACTTGTTGAAGTAAATAAGCAGTTAGTCTGTGTAACATAATTTTGAATTGCCCAAACATCCTTCTGTCATTCAGGACTAAGAACAGACAACTCTAAATGCACTTTCCTGGAAAATATGAAAACCATTTACAAGGACATGAATTGCACAAGCGATTAATACTTATCTTAATGTAATTAGATACAGGCTCTAAACCTCATGATAGCTGTGAGAATTTCCACAGTCCTGAACATTTTAAAGAGTCCTTTAAGCAAGGCTCTATAATATTACCTGCATAAGGATTTCATAAGAATCTATAATAACAAAAGTAGTCTAACTATAGCATCATTGCTACAGAACATAGGTATGAAGGTTTACATTTTAGCCAGTGCTATTTTAGATTCTGTAATATAGGATTAGCTACAAAAAATAAGTCTTCAATGTTTATATTGACCCAAGTTCATGTTTCCTTCCAGCAGAGTGCCTGAATAATTAATATGCTTCAAAAACCAAATATGGGGATTTTGGAGACCAATCTCCCACACAGACTGTTGAGAGGCCTCACATTCCTCTTCCTGACAAGTCGGAGCAGCACACAGAGATGCTCCCACTGCCATTTGAGGCAACAGGCCTGGTAAAGTGCAGACGGATTAACCCATTGCCTCCTATGCAGCAATCCAAACTCCATCCAGCCACTAAAGAAAAAGGCGTTACTTGCCCCGTGTGCCAAACAGGAAGAGGCGGCTTGGACAGGTCCTCTGCTTCAGACTGAAGTAAACTCTCCTGGGCTAACTCTGTTTTAATACAAGTTCACAGCTCAAAGTAGATGAAAAACTCTAACCTGTTTACATAAGAACATGGCTATGTCTTTAAGAATATAAATCTCAAAAAAATTAATGTGTGTGTATAAATACATACACACACATCCCGACCTAACTTACTGTCTGCAAGATAAAGATAGGAATAATTTGGCTTCTAAAATTCACTGGGTCTGAAGCTATCTTTACAGAAACAACCTTAATTCATTTTTTTCGATTTCACAATTTTTTCTTTTATATTACCATCAGATCATGTATTACTTAAGTCTCTCTCTCTCTCTCTCTCAAACACACCCTCACACAGAGTATCGTAACAAAAAACAGTGTCTTGCAAGAAAGTATATGCAAAAACTTTGTTTACTGCAACATTGCAACAGTGTCTGAAGACACCAGTAGGAGGTGGCCTACACACCATGCAAGCATCAAGAAAGACACAGCTGTACGTTGAAGGAATTGCTGACAAAATTATATAAATAATAAATAAATAAATGGCAGTGAATACAAACAGCATTTAAATTACTAAGATTAAGCATTAACAGTTTCTATTCTCCCGTCTCTCCCACCCATGGTCTAACAATGGTAACCCATAAAATCCCCACAAAACCCCTTTTTCTAAATACATAAGGTTCTCTTCCAAAATCAGAATCTGTTGAAATACAGAATAAGCAGGTAGAAATTCTAAAATTTAAGGCATTTAGGTCTGAATCGAAAACCTCAGGAATAATTCAGAAGCTAAAACCCCCCAAACCTCCCCACCTGTGTTACTAGATTTCCAAGAACAGTTCGTTAAGCCCTTTGCAATTTTTCACAGAATTAAATATTAGTATCGTTTCAAAGGAGGACCAAGATATACTGATCTAGAAAATTAAAAAGCAAGCAGTTTTTTAAAGTAAAAAGAAGTCTCTCTTTGTTTGATGGCATTATCTACATGTTAAGAGTGTTCTTACATCACCTGAGTGTAACATAATAAATCTCACTTTCTTATGCCATCATTTAATATTTTGTTACTGATTTTAATTATTAACTCAGTTTCTTCCGCTTTGAAGATGTGGAGTTGTTTAGTTATTGAAATAACTAACAACAAAAGTTGTGCATTTTATTCCTTTTTTTAGTTGTTTCTTTTAGTCTGATGAGAGTGATAAGCAAAAGCACTGGATAACACAAGCTGTACAATAAATAAGGGGAGAATGATTTTAACAATGAGTCATGTTACTAGGAGGTGTATGTATTTTCATTAACTTTAATGGGAACAAGGCTGAACATCTCAGAGGAAGAACAGAGCCTTCATTCTACATGTAACACACTCTTTCCTGTAGCAAAATAATCATTACTGAAATTACTATTTTCCCTTGATTTTAATTGCTTTGCAGTGAAAGTAAAATTACACTCAGTATCAAGATTTTGCAGCTGAAGATCAAATGAGCTTCATTTTAAACCACATTGTATAATATGCTCCTTTAAGTTGACAAAGAAGGAGTGCAAGTACTAAGATGTATTAGAAATAATGCACTAGCTCATTTGAAGTTATGTTGCATTTTCAGCAAATAAAAAGAATCTGAACACAGTAAAAGACAAAGGAATTCTAAACTTAGTCTGTTTCCAGGAACGATATTGGGTGGAAAGACAGTTTAAAAAAAAATAAATTCATTCTTACCAGAATTGGCAAACAGGTTTCACGTGGTGAGGGTTTGGGGGGGTTTTGTGTGTTTGTTTGTTTTAAACTACTGAAGGCACCACTCACATGGTTATTTACCAATTCCTATAAGACTCACTCTCTCCTCTTATATGACAGGTAGCTATATGGAGCCAGAAGTCTAGACTTCATTGCTCAGTGCAAAGTCATAACTCTATTACTAAAACAACAGACACAACCACCTTCCAGTGTCGAATCTTCAGCCCTTACTACTCATTAATTCAAACAAAACACCTGCAACAGTCCCATTGCTACACCTGCACTGAGTAACTTGCACTGCTTTCTGCTCCATCTGCTCTGTTATCAAGAGGAACGTGAAATGCCAACTGTATTGCAGGGCTGTCAATTTTAAAATGGTCAACTTTTATTCTGACTACTTACTTGCTATGGTATTGGATTTTATTCTTTATTTTATATACAGTTATCTGTATATCTGTTCTCTGAGAGGTATCCAAGAGCAGTATTATAAAGAGGTGCTGTAAGGAGATTTCAGGAAAGATCTGAAAGACCAGTTACAGCACATTTACAGTCTTGATGTGAATCATATTTCTTAAAGATTTCCTGGCTGATTCCATATTTGATCAGAGGTAATCAAAAAACTGATGCATTTTCACCACGTGGAAGCTCAACAAGTCCTGAGCAAGCTATGTATTTGCTCTGGCGATATGCATGTGCCCAGAATCAGTGCTGGGGGAAAGAGAATGGCAATCTGGAAAGAAAGTCCCAGGTACCAGCTCCTACATCCCCAACTCCCATAGCTTCCTCAAGAAAGAAAAAAAAAACCAAAAAAACAGCACAAAGATAGACCACAGGCTCTCACCAAAATAAAAAGCAAATCCTAAAATGGAGGAACTCAGCAGCTTCCTTATGGAACACACACTGGTATATTTAAAGCTTTCTGACCACTAAGCTAGTAATATATAATTATAGGTCCTAGCATCATTTCAAAATGGATCAAATATACTGAGGATAGTTACTCTTTCGCAGTCACAACCATGTTATACAGATTTTTCTAAAGAGATATGATTCCTCAATACAAAATTGTTCTATAAAGTTTAAAATCAGATATCTACCAGAGCCGTATTTATAGTCATGGCTACTATCAGCTATCAGGCCAGGGAATATTGAAGAAAAACAAGCATTTTTAATATATTATAGTTAATTCATCATCTAAGTGACATCTGTAGGATAACAACAGACTGGAAACAGTAAAGCAAAATGATGCATTAGAAAAGGAAATTTTGGGGTTATGTTGTTGTTTCTTTTATTTGTTTGTTTCAAATACAAGCCACACCTATATGTGTTGTTAGATGGTAAGAAAATTCATGACAATCACAAAAAGTAAGGCTTCTGAAGTGAAAGGGAACACTGATATCAAGTGATTAACATAAGCATGTATTTGCTTTACTGTGAGGCATGTTATAAAATATGCTGCCTAAATTAATAAATACTGACCCGTTTATTTTGGTACATCAAAGATGACTCATCTTTCTAGCAAAGTATAAAGGTACCTTTTTGCTACCAAAGAACTTATTCTTAGAGGTACCTTCCAGATTGCCAGACTGGAAGGAAAAATAAGTTAGAGATCCTAGAAGTAGTTAGCGTGATCAAATAATCCTAACCCTTTTGCTGGTAATGTCAGTTATAGTCTCCAAGTGTCCCACACTGGCCAAATGACGTGGCCTTTTTGGAGAGCTCTCCAAAACTGCTCGGTAGACCTCACACAAAAAGAAAGCAGCGGAGGAACTGTGCAACTCCCTACTACAGGGAGTAGAAGCAAAGTTGCTTCAAAGAATGGGAACCTTACATACATCCTGCTCACCACCACTTTTGCCAGCCAGGCCCTCCCTACTAATAGGGAAGGCATCCCCTTGAGATCCGGGGTTACTGAACCTAACAGGTTAATGGAGTTTACACAGACTTCACAGCCACAGAGGTGCTCTGAAGTCAATTAGAGATGCAAGCTTGTCAATTATATAGACTATTTCTAAAAACCGCATTGGATCTCAACTCTGTGTACATGATGAAATTGAGAGGAAACATCAGAGAGATTTTATGCCCACAACATGAAGCAAATACTCCTTGAGTTTGGGGCAGTATTAGCTTTGAGAATGAAGTAAGCAGCAAGCATCATGCAAGGCGTTACAACAGGGAACAGCATACCAACTGCAAAAGGTGCGAAGCACGCACAGTTCCTACAATAGCAAGACAAGCAGATATTGTGCAAACACAGAGCAATATAAATATCAGTACAAGCAGCAGCACCCTAAAAATCCTATGTCCTTTAGGTTCTGGCACTTCAGTGAATTTAAAGAACATCGGATGCAGGGAAGATAACGAGCCATTGATTTTGACAGAAACAGTTCTTAAATAATTCACTTAGGTAAATACAGTTATTTTAGCTGGAAGATAATCATTCAAAAAATAAAATGGAATTAACATCTCTAGTTTAGAAAAAGATGACATTTTACCTGAACAGCAAGAGATGATGCATTATCAGAAAGCAAAATTTGTTCGTCTGTTGAAAGAAAAAACAAAAACCACAATTACAAAAAAAAATTTAGCTGCTGACCTGTAACTGTAAGTCATTCTGACTTGCGTTTCTTACAGATAAAACAGGGAGTACATATATAATTATTATGCAGCTGGACTAGAAAACTGTGAGATGAATATTAAAAAGGAAAAAAAAAAGTAACAGGAATATTTCTCCCACAAATACAATCGCATTTATCATACATTACCAACAACATACAATAAAAAAACGCTCACAACTAAAAACCAAATGGTTGAGTTTTATGCCAATTACTCTTCTCCTAATCAAAGTTAAATAAAACCGCATCTTCATAACTCCTCTGGCTAAAAAGTAAAAGCATTCAGAAACCTATAAAAACTGCTTGCAGTTAATATTGCACACTGTGTCTAGGTCTGTCACACAAAAGAAAGATGACAAGTTCACTGCAATAAAAATTCCATGCTTAGAAGACTAGGGCTGCTACCTATTAGTCTTCATTACTTTGCAGTCTTCTGACAACTGTAGCAGGCTGCTGAGCCCCAAATGGGGGCCATAATGTGATCTGATGATATATGAAGAGCTGCTAAAGGGAGCCTGAACCATCCTAGCCTATACATTTTAACAGTTCCTTTTTACTGAGAGCCCACTTTACCACAAGACTTCAAAAATCTGCTGCCTCAGCTATTGGTGCAGTAAATCTGCCAACTGTGCCTGCAACCACATCATTTTACACTGCCTACAGCAGCCAATATAATGAGTCAATAATAAACCAAGGACCTTATAGGCCATGAATAGCTGGTTTATATTGGCAGATGCAAGCGTAGCTAAAACCTCTGACCAGACAAACAACACAAAGGAATCTTTTAACAGTTTCTGTGCTTCCTTGCAGTTAATTATGTTACTGCATATTTAATGTGTTTTTAAAAACAAAGTAATTATTAATTGCAAAAAACAGAGTACCCACCCTTCAGTTGCTGATACAATGCAGCATTTTCAGGCCAAGGCTCTGCCGCTGTGAAAAAAAGAGGAATTAATTAGGCAAGACGAACAGCAACGTGTTTGCAGACGCTAACTGAACACGAACGTTACCTAGAGCAGAAACCAGAATTGCAAAGATGCTGATGCAAGATTTGACCTGCCCTAAAAATGTCCCACTGTCACTCTTTTCTCCTGGACTTTTCTCTTCCTCACAGCAAGCAGAGAGGGCCAACACAAGGGAGAAAACCAGATCCCCAAATTGAATGCTGCAACATAAGCTGAACTTCAAGTTATGTCATGGAATGGCCTTGCAACTATCAAGCAGCAAGAGCAGCTTATTCTCCTTTCATCATAAAGATATTCTTGTGCATATTCCCATCACGACTCTGGCCACTCTCAAAAACAATTATTTATAGAGTACTAAACAAAGGATTCTGGAAAGAATGGAACAAATAAACAGAGGAGAGAGGCACAAACCTCAAAACTAAGTTCAAAGAAAGCTCTGGGGAAAGGGAAAAGCTTTTTGTCTTTTAAGGTTATGTCCTTTATAAACAGCACCCACAGAGCTAGGTGCTTGGGTATGTCAGAAACCAACCCACCATGAAGACTGGGGCTACCTTTTGCCTTAAATGATGTACTGGTCAACTTTAACATTGGTATGTCAATATTCTTAAAAAAAAAAAAAAAATTCTCAGTTGTTCAAAAAAAAAAAACAAAGACAACTAACATATTTCAGTCAAAAACCTTTGCATTTGATCAATCAGATATCACATGAATTTATGGGAACGTACAAATAATAATCAGTACTGATTCACTGTGAATGGTAACGTTAGAAAAACAGATCTTTCACATCATTTTGTCTGTTACATTCCTCGTTAAATTCATTTCAGAAATCTGTTGTCAAATATGAATTCAAGCTTTGCATTCAACACAGATTAGCTATTTGTAAATAAAGTTACTGCTCTAATCACATAAATGAAGTGTTGTGTTTTTTTACAGCAATTAAGTCTACAAATAAATGCGCGTGCGTCAAACAAACATGCTGCTGGCTTAGGTAAGGCCATTCATTGTATCATTACCTTCACAACTCCAAGAAAAAAAAATGCACTATTTTGTAACTAACATTCTTTTCTGATACTCATGAAGTATCAACTTTTATGGAAGTCACACAGAATTATAAAGCTTATAACACTGTACACAGTTTTGCAAAGGTCACTACCTTTAACATTAAGGCACAAAGCCTATCAAAGCTATACTAGTATGGGCATGAGAAAGCAACTAATCACATTTAAGTGTCATGAAAAAATGTTTTTATGTTTTATTGTAGCAGTTATTGGTTTTACACCCCCTCCATTAAAGTTTTGCCCTGGAGTAAAAATTCTTGAGGTGAAAGTATATTCACTTCTTTAAATAAAAAGGGACTAGATAGCATCTGTGATAACACAACACTGTTTAAAATTTCTCCAGGTCCACTGAAGTCTTGCAAGAGCAAATGGAATGAGGAAATTAAGAATGTTATTACCGTACTTTAGCAAACTGACCAGTGCTGAACTCTGAGAAAGTTATGAAAGTAACTAAGTCACAAAGGTACGTTGATCTGGTACATGGCAATCCTTCAGCTATCCAGCAAAAACATCCTTTGCACAAGCCGAAGATGGTACAGAGAATTTCATAGTGCATGGGCCCATTTCTACTGATAATTTTTGCCTGACCCTTTTCAGACTGGAATGTCAGATTTTTACCTAATTCTTGGGATTCTGGCCCAAACTGGCAGTGGCCTGTTTTTATACAGACACGTGGTTGAAATATTTCAGCCCCACAAAAATCAAATGAACTTTTCATTTTCCAGCAAAAGAGCTAAGTACATTTCAACAAATTCAAACATTAATTCCAGTCTGATCTTGGCACTACTCTACATGTAACCTTGGAAATAAATAACAGCTTCTTGGCACACAGAATCCAACACGACCCCACTACTAAGGCATGCCATACCCATGCTATAAAACAAAACACAAGTAGAATATTTTTTGTAGCCTGTTTGCCTTTATCTGCTTAAAATTTCCTTCCACATCCTACTGATCCCATACAGATATTCATGAACCATACCTGCTCAGGACTTGATAACCCTAATTTGGTTAGTCACGATATGAAGTGTCTATCTGAGAATCTCAGTATATGCAGGAGCACGTGCCAAACTTAAGGGAAGGAAGGGACATGAGTGGTTTTAAACTCTTGTATTCATTCAGTCACAGGCTAGTTGTGTACTGGGATATGGGTTTTGACAAGTAAGCAAAACCAGGGCAAACAGCTACACAAAAATCTCAGGCTGGGTTATCAATACACCTTATACTCCAAATTTCAGCAGTTCAAAGAAAATGAAAGAATAATATCCCCTGCATTTGGCACCTGACAGTCTCCAGAGGGAGATGACATTTCTGATGGTGTTGGGATGAAGTAGACATGTTCATGAGTCCTGAACTGAGACCTTCAGTTCTTTTCACACAACTCAGACAAAAGATAATAGATTTTTTTATTACTATCCAGACTGGATTTTAAAACAATCAACTTCACTTAAGATTCACATGCTTTTACTCAAGTCCTAGATGATTTATTTTGCAGTATGCTTTCAGAACTGGATGCAGCAGACCAAGGTGTGCTGGAAGAGTAACTGTGGTAACAAAACCAGAGGCACGTGTACAAAGCCTGTACAATTCTCTGGAAATCAGGAATTAAATACCTACTCGTCATCTGTCCTGTATCTTCCAATTACTACTCACTCTCTGTTTCCTGCTTAGAGTATGAAATAACTGTTTCTGATGGAGGAAGAAGTTTAAATACACACTGCTGCATGAGATGTCCAGTCTTGAAAGGCACAGGTTGAATTCAAATATTTCCAGAGCTTCCTTCAATCAGCCATAAAGCCAAAATCCACAGCTCAGGGAGACCAGAGCCCCACTTGGGGGGACAGGAGGAAGACTCGCTAAAGGGATACCATATGGTTCCATAAGAGGAGAAATTGTATAACATCTTTAATGTATGGCATGACTCTCGGCTTATGAATGTAGGTGAAGACATAATTTGTAGAATAATAGGCACTAATATTACACGCTGCTTCAGTTCTGTCATATTTCCAATCCATCAAGTTGATTAATGCTATAATAACTCCTCACAAACTTATCATTTGTACACTAATGAAGTCAAATCTAGTTTATCCTTCGGCAACTATATTCTTGTGGTCTGTAGATGCTAGTTTCCTAGCTAACCAAGGCCACTATGGCACTAGGTATATAAAGAGAAAAATTAACAAATGTGACGTTGATTCAGGTTCAGAAGCTTTCAACACAGATTCATATTTATGCGTTAGATCCTACGCAACAGACATTTCAATTAATTGCTCACAGGATAAAATAACTGCCTGGAAGTATGCCTCATGGGGATAGCTTCTCCACATATCTTAAGAATAAGGAACTATTTGGTTCTTTTGTTCTGCCTCCATAACCAGAGGACCTAACCCTGTGTGGTTTTCAGTGGGTCGCTCTCTCACACTTGCAATCTTCAGTAAAGGTCATTTTTCCATCTTACTGAAACTTTTCCCATGCTTAACAAATTCAAATATTTAGTCTTTCATGTGGATTCTCTGGTGTTCAGGCCAAGCAAACCTCATACTGCTGTCTTTCCACAAGCAGAGACACTAGTACCATTTCTCCCCTAATACACTGTTTTGTTTTGTTTTCTTTGGGGGGGGGGGGGTTGACAGTTATAGGAAATATCTGTTTTTGGGACCAGTCCTTCCTGTTAAATTTGTCTGAAATGACAGAAGTTACTGGGAAGTAAGAATTAAGGAGACGTGAAGACACACACAGCATCACTGCATAAGCCCTGTTTTCCTAGGACTTCAGCCCTAAAAGCTGAGAATTCAACAGATGCAACATCACCACAACCAGAGAAGTTAAATGTAAAGTAGACCATCTACATAAAATCTTCTTTGGTTTTGAAAGATGACTGCAAATACATGAGAAATTCACTAAGCTCAATATGTTTGTTAGTCACAAAGTGTTTTACTTATTAGCAGTTTAGGGCAGAGAATGCAGATTTCAAAGAGTTAACAGGGTTCATAGGTGCCAAATTAGATTTTTAGAGGAGAAATCTGTGAATTGTGTGCTGTATGTTTCCAGGGGATTTTAATTACTTAGGTTTGTAACTATCTATTAAAACAAATTCCTAGATTCTTCATCTGTCATATCAAAGAATGACTTACGAAATACATTATTTTTGCTCATACATAAAGCTACCAAAAACATAATGAGACATGACAGTGATGTTAAATTCTTTGCCACTAAAAGTGTATTACAGTAGGTGCATTTTTCAGATTTGGAGGGAATTTTTTTACTGCAGCAACATTAAGGCCAGAGATATTCGATCAGAGTTTTGACTTTAACATTTCCAGATATTTTGGACTATTTCAATAACAAAAGTTTATGCACTTGAATACTTTGGGGACAGCAAGAGAGAAGAATGCACATATGCCATAAGAAAAGATACTTAAGAGCACCAGTCTTCACTACCAGCAGGGATGAGCGGCTCGCCTAAGGCCTTGCACATCTTAATTCCAACTACTGCTCTCAAACCAGGACATACTATACTTCTCAGCAGTCCCTGCAGAGAGGTGAATTACAGCTCCAAAAATGAGAGGTTGCACTAAAATTCCCACGAGAAGCCTGTGGAAGAGGAAGGCATTGCATCAAATTCCCAAGTCCCTGTGCAGTGTCTCAGCCCCGACAATTCCTTCTCCAGGCTGTTCATGCATTTTATTAGAGCACAAAACAAGGTTTCAAATCCTGCACTCAGAATAGCTGGGAAACTATTCATCCTCTCTCAGTGCAACCTGGATGGAAATGGGGGGAACAGATGTTTTCATCCACTTTTCCCCAAGCAGCTTCAGAATGATGAAAGAGCCATAATGAAATAAATGGTTTACAGTTATGCCTTTAATCCTGTTCCTTAAAAAAAAGTAAGACTTGGACTCTGAAAATGATAAGACATGAAATACTTTGCATGTTAAATTGTGGAATATGCTAAACAACAATTTAGCAGCTTCAGAAGTTGAGTATGAATAACCAGTTTCAAGTAGTACGGTATGCGATGTGGTTCGCCTTGCTAGTCTGCCACTCACTTAGCACATCTGTTGTCAAGCTACAGCATTCTTGAATATCATGCACAGATAAATGCAAAAGACTTCTAGATCCAGGCATCGAGATGTTCCCTCCCTCAAGGGAAATGAAGTTATTAGCAGGTAAAAAAATTTTGTAGGAAAACACTCAACTTGAAATTAAGTTGTTCCCAGCTCCTAGCAATACCATAAAATGTGGGTGATGCAAGAACATTTCTGGAAGGCAGTGCAGACTGGAAATAATTTTCAGTTATAAAACTAGTCCATGCCTAAGAATCATGGTTAAAGAACTAAGACTGAATGTTCCTATATGGTTTATTATTCATCAAGTATTAAAGCTATACTGTGAGCCAAACAAGAAGAAAGTCAAGATGATCTCTGACTTCAAACTCCTACAAACTAAAATTTACTGAATTTTCAGTAAATTTATTCCTTAGTATCCTCTACTTCTGTAAGTAAAGTACTCAATGGACTAACAATCTCTTTCAAGCAGTTCACTGTCTGATATCATCCAACTGAGGCTAGTAGTACCTGGCCCTGGATCATCTGATCTTTTCAGATCTTTTCAGTGCAATTTCCTGAAACAGTGAGTAGAAGTTTATGGATTGTACAGGAATAAAAGCACCTTCTCTGAATTTGCAACATTTGCATGGATCAATCTCTTTCTGTCATTTTTTAAAAAACTTTAAACTTTTTAAACTTTGATATTAAACTTGAATAAAATAGAGGAAGGCTAAAGCACCTGTATTTACCAGTTTGGTTCACATGACATTAAAGAACTGTTAAAACCACCACAAAGTAAGATATCCTCTATTAAAAGCAAAAAAAAAAAAAAAAAAAAAGTTGACATTAATTTGAACCACTGTGTTCCAATATTCAGCTGGAGAAATTAACTTACAAATTATTCTCACAATCTCCTTTAGCATCTCCCTAGGTACAAATTTGATTAAATTATAATGAGATACATCAAAACTGTTTTCTCACAAGAGTAAATACTAAAAAGAAATCGAGTCTTGCTTTTGGGCAACATCCACACCCAGCAATATTACTTACAAATCTCCAAGCACTATGTAACAAACATCATAACAATCAGCAGGAAAATAGTTAGTTATCCTATTTGGTTTCACAAGACCAGTACTATGAGGGGGTGAGGGGGGAACTGCTGCTCACTATATTCTAGATGAAGTAACCCAAAGAAAAACCCACTGAAAGCTCTCCCACAGCCTTCAAAAGGAAAGAGGATTATTTATTATTTGATGTCAAGATGCATCAGAAGCAGATGACCACTTCATTCTCTTTTCATACTATAAACTTTAAGCTTTGGTCACACTTGCAAATAGCAATATATTCCTTAACAAGAAAATGCCAGGAATTGATGTGTTTATAAATCCTTATTACAGGAAATAACTGCAGGAACATATTTTGATTAATACAGTGAAGCTGCAACACTTTGGAACCAAAGCAATTAAAAGTATACCTCTCACACATTAACAGTGACCAGTAAAGGAAGTATGAGAAAGTTGTGAATTAGCTGCCTTAAGACCAACCAGTTCAACCTACCCACACTGAGTGCAGATCAATTTTGTGTAATTGGCCTGATTCCATAAACTAACAAGGGCCAAGGAAAAAAAAAGAAAAAAAAAAAGTAAGCATCAGCAACTCCCCGGCTCTGCTGACAAAGGACCAAAAAGTGTTTCATACTGCCTTGTCAAATGAAAACCGACTTTCACACAAGTTAAACAGTATGTGTTAAATCATGTATCAAATAATTACATCATTTGGTTAAATCCATCCCAGGCCTTCTTCTCAGAGAGACTGCAGTTCAGATAAATCATGACTGTTCAGTAATTATTGATCAAGCAGACGTGGCAACATAAAGACTCAATCTCAGGAGCAATTCTCAAACTTGAGTTTCCTGTGGCTGGAACAGTAAGAGAGGCTGCGTGTGACACACTATTGCAGCAACCATTTAGTATGACAGAATCTGCTTCTTCACCTTCCAAGAAAGCTATTAATTGCATGTATTTAAACATTTGTCCAATTCCTTTACCATCTTTGAGTTGACTGCCCAGAGCATACACATCTGTGGTTCAACCCTCCAGGGTGCTTAGCATTCTTACAGTGGCAGGAGGCCATGGGAGGGAGATTGCTCAGCACCTCAGCGCCTGCAGAATCACGCCTCACAGTTGGGAGAAGAGAAGGCCAAAAAAAATCACTAAAATCAAATTCTTAAACAAAAGTTGCTCCTAAATCAACATCTGGATTTCTTTTGAAAAGCAGAGAGAGTGCCAGCTAAATGTTCTCAAAAGATTTATTCATAAAGTCCTGAAGAGTTGGATCTATTTCACTTGTTCCTGATATTCAGCATAAATATTCCATCTCAAAGAAGTTCTGTAATTCTTAATTATAGCTTTTTATAGCTCTCTAAATCAATCACTTCCCTTTATGCTACTTAAGTCCCTTGCTCCTCTTGGCCCCGACTCAGGAAGTTAAACAGCAACCTTAGGAGCTGTCCTAAAGTGCAGGACAGTGGCAAGGTATGATACTCATGAGTACTTTAAGTGCCTTACCAGACTGGAACATTTCTTAGCCAAGTTGTCTATATTTGCATATTTTGAATCAGTCCTTTGGAAGCTCTCTGAGATTGAGATCCCCTCCTTCTCTGTAGTAGTCTGAACTCTTCTCTCCCAGGCATGTTTTGCCAGCAGTCTGGAAACCGTTTCTCCAATGTGTCCCAAAGAGCTTCCTACTTTCTCATCCACAGCACCCATACYCTGATCCATGACAGAAATCCTCTATGTCCTCCCACCAAACAGGACTTACCTGCTCCAAAAGCTGCTCCCCATGGACAGACGTCCCTGCCCACCTAGTCCTGACCCCTCCAGCCTTTCATTTTCTCCTTATCTTGCCCAAGACCCTGAGTGCAGCAGCACCAGGAGGCACAAAGCAATGACAGCAGAGACTCCACGTGCCTGAGTCTTGCAAAGGGGTGAGGAGAGCTGAGATCTCTAGACAGGAGAGCTCTGCAGGGCAGAAATGCTAACAGAGTTAGCACTGGTGCAGTTGGCCAAGCTTTCTGCCCCTAGCAAGGGGAAAGATGCCAACGCCTCCTATGTTGCTCTAGGGCTCACAGTCTTCAAGTCAGCCCAGAAAAGAGACAATGCTATTTGCAATTGCATCTCTCAGGCTCTTCCTTGCCTCTGGGAAACATTGCAAACTCCCTGCCTCAAATCTGAAAGCCTTTAAACCCTTCCTCATAATCAAATCTTCACCTTCTTCTCTGTTTCTTTTCCAAGACTTTCAATGAACACACTTCAATGGGTCCAGAATTTCTCCAATACAGCACTCAAATACAAAAATACAGGTGCAATAGGACAAAACCTCTTGGAAAGTTCTTGCTGAGGATGCAAGCATTGCACTGGCTTCAGTTTTGTTATACAGCAACTGTCCAGAATTCCCACATCTCTTTCAGCATTTCTACTTTTGAGGTTGTACCAATTCAATACACTCATTTCAGTTTACTTTTTTTTCCCCAAATGAGACTGGTATTATTTTTGGATTTTTCCTGTGTTCTTTGCAACATCATTGGTATTTTTTCCTTTGATGTTTGCAGTCTTTCTGATGCATTTCATAGGCTTTACTATTATATACAACTTCTTCCAGTTTATATTACTCATGTTCATATAACAACTATGTCTTTTTCCTAATAACTGAAGGGCAGAACTTAAAAATAATAAAAACATTTCCAGAATGCACCTGCAGTTTCTCACCCACGATGCTTTCAAAGAGACAGCTGAAAATGCCCAGAAACGCATGGGATGCCTGTTCAGCTAGAGCAAAGAAGGACAACAACCAAGTTCTTTCACTCCTTCTTGTTTTGAAGAGGAGGYGGCTCACAGGGTCAAAAACCTACAGAAGGAGACTAGATAAGTGCCTAGGGACAGTCAGCGTGTCCAGGACCAGAAAGAAAAAAGCAGCAAGAAAAAGGAGAAAAATCTGGTTCCTCTCCAAGGTCATTTTTGTACAATCTCCTGTGAGCTAGAACACAGTTAGCCTCCTGAACAGCATTCTTACCCAAATCAT
The DNA here is from genome assembly GCF_003343035.1 of Apteryx rowi. Taxonomy (NCBI): domain Eukaryota; kingdom Metazoa; phylum Chordata; class Aves; order Apterygiformes; family Apterygidae; genus Apteryx; species Apteryx rowi. Next base: position 1,117,500 of record NW_020447309.1, read on the forward strand.
TTTACAGCTAATGAAAGCTTACTTCCAAATCAAATTAACAATATCAAAATACATGTTCTTTTTCATTTACTAGTTTTATCATATTTCTAAAGCAATCCAGTTTTCTTGCATGAGAAAAAATAAGATATTACTTTAACAGAAAATATGTAACAATAAAATGGTGATTAGAGAAAGACTGCTTAATGGAGGCAGAAACAACTGAAGAAGCGTATTCTATTATGATTTGTAATTATATTGCTTCTTAAAAACAAGAAACAACACTATTTCAAAATGAAATGCATACTGTAATATCATAATTATGAAAGAAAGCTGTTTTTCCTCTGACCTAAAAAAAGATTAGATAGGCAATCTGCTCAAAGGATTGGCTGAAATCAAGCCATAAAACACATGCATCTGAGCACAAATTCACAACAGAAGCCTAAGTAAAGAGACTAAACAAGAGTTAAATGGATTCTTTTTAGCTTGATCACAGGAAAAAAAAAAGCACATGTACATGCACCACCCCTAAGAACACTGTCAGATAACATCATATAATCTGACAAATTTGGTATTTCCCAATCTCCTTTTCTTGACTGCAAGCATCTCTGCAGCAGGCTTAAATAATCTGTGCTGTAGACAATCTATCTTTAAGYAAGAATGACTGTTTTTTCATCATGCAAGCTCAAAAACTGTTAACATTTACATATGCACATTTTGATGCACAAAATGCATACTCAGTTGTTTAAATTGTATGCCTTTACTGCAGGAACAATTTATGTGGCCAGTTTTCATTCCCTATACATTTGTTCTAAGCCAAAATTGCAGCTTGTCTTAATACATAAAACATGCACATAAGAGATTTATTTTTGTTCTGACATATCACATTGGAGGTAGGACTCACTGAGAATGTAAAATATCTAAAGGCAGAAGGGCATCTGTTTTTCAAACTGCATTCATTTTCCCTAGTACTAAAAGTAGTCTAAGATCCTTGGACATAATTCAATTGCAATAAACAAAAGTAATTTTCCAGAGATCAAAGGACAAATAAGGGTATTATTTTCTCTGCTTTTTGATCACCCATCTAAAACTAATGTTTTGGAAAAAAAAAAGTAAAGAATATTGGGTAATTTACTGATCAATTAAACATCTTTTCAACAATCTTTCCTAGATGATTTGAACAGTCAGTCTCTCCCAAAACTACTAGTGTTGGAGATTAATTTTCTGGACCACTTGAAAGCTGGCATTCTAATTCTTCTTACGGAATAAACACTCATTTCCTATCCTGTTAATATGTGATTGATGCTGAGCTCCTCTAAACAAATTCTCTACCATATTATCCAATTAATATAGTCTAGAGTTCAGAAACAGATTACTTAAAACATGTGACATGACATGCTTACAATTTATGAAGCTATGGAAATATTTGTTTATTAATCTCTAGGACACAGTATCAACATCTTTGTATTTCTGAATAAGAAAGTGAATGGCTGGATGTCACTAAACCAGAGTTACCATAGAAAGTGTCTTACTGCACATAAGTGATGTGGTCATCATTTTGTATTTAATCATTAATGTGTTACAGCAGCAGCCTAAGCTCAGCATGCTCAAATGAATGCAAGCTGCACAGAGAGGGTGCTGAATTATTGCATATATGCAAGCAGGCAGGCAACTGATTAAGCCAAGACAGTGAATGTGGTATGTCTGAACTGAATGCATAAACTGCAGGAAAGGTGAAGCTAGGTAGCACTTATTAAAAAAAAAACACACACACAAGTGTCATTGTGTGGAAAAAAAAGTTGTGATCCGCCCCTCTACTAAAACCCTCCCCTATTTTAAAACATTTCTAGAAAACAAACTGCTGGGATGACTGTATTCAAATGTGTGTACAAAGAATCATGCTTTATAGCTGCTRTATAGCTGCAGCAGTTAGAGTTAATTGGAACTGCCATGACAAAGTGATTGTTTTTGTGAAAGGCCCCTCTATTACAAACCAATCAAATTTCAGTTTTATTACTGATGTGAAAAAAAACTCTTGATCATTCTTACATTTCCATGCATACATAATAGGAAGACAGTATTCACTATCAGAGATATAGGGATAAGACAATATTAAAACAACAATCATTGTTAAGTGGTATTTTTTCCTTCTGATACATCATTTTTCTTCCTCAAAAATATTCTTACGTTTTGGGTCATTTATATCTTTGTGGCACCAGAATGAAATATTCTCTGTGTCTCTGTGCAATGTCTCAGGAAATCTGGAAGTGCTGTGGATATTGGCCAAGATCCTGGATAACTTAATTTTTCCAGAAAAATCTTCCAATATGAACAAATTGAGTGATTTTGCCTTTATTTAGTTTCAGTCTGTGACTGGTACATAACACAGATGAGCTAGGAAGGCCAAGACACTCACTGGCAAAGTATTTATTATTTTCAAGTCAGATAACTGCTTTTGACACTGATTTGCTTTTGGGAAAGCAAAGGCAATGTCATAATTTTGTTTTAAAGAATGATTCAGTGGACAGGTCTGCAACAAGGATTTGTACTGTACCTTGAATCACAGTAAGTAGCCAAGTAGCATCCAACAGAAGTACAAGATTAATACAATACAAACCAACCATTTCTGCTCTGCACAAACAGAGGAGCATTGCCAGTATTTTTGCATTAGCTACCTACTCTAACTACAAAATGAGCATCACTTAACACAAGTTAATTGACTGACAGCTAAAAGATGATAGGTTATTGTTTCAAGCTTATTAAATGTGATAAGGGTCCAGAAGTATATGAGTAGCACTGACATCCCCAGAGAACCATTTTAATAGTACAAGTTATCATGAGAGTGTGAGACTAATACAAGCAGCACATGACTACCCTGAACAGGAGGCAAGAATCCCTCTAGGAGCAGGGAAGCAACACTTGAGCAAGGAAGGAGAAGAAAGAGTCAGTTGTTGCAGAACTTCGTCTTATCATTTCCAGATTTTCGAACGCATGCATTTTCCTTATACTCTTCTTAATTTGAATTTTTCATTTTTGTAGCATGCAAAGATTTGCTTGTTTTGCAGAAAGCTGCTGTTCCAAAACAACATTTTCAACAAGAAAGCAATTAGCTGCCTACATTCTCTTTATAGTTTTGAGTTTATATTTGCAATTCCATAAGAAAGTAAATATCAGCAAGCTATGACTCCAGAATTTTCATAAAGACCACAAAACAGAAGCACACAACAGTATCAACACCTACTGACATATTTCATCATACTTATGTTTAACAACATACGTCAATAAAATACACTAAAGAAATCACAAATACCAGTAAATTGCATGAAGCAATGCTGATAGAGACTATAACCTCCATATCCTGACAAGACTCTGGCCCTTGGCACGTAAGTGCAGCTTGTGCCGGTACCTATGGTTGGCATTAACGAATCCCAGTCCAAGAGTCTAGGGAAATTTTCAAGCATCTCTATGGTACCTCTGCACATCCAGATTCAAGGTCCTCTGCCCTCCCTCTACCCCACCAGTCAGATGCAAGCCAGCTCTAGAAGCTGTAAATTTATATTAGAAAATCCAACTCAGACTCCTATGTTAGAGCTTCCACTGAGTGGAAGAAGACCTGACTCGTGGGACCTGACCTCTCCTCGACACGTTTACAGCATTTATTCTTTGAGAACTTATGTGGCAAAAAGAAATCAGAAATCAAGTTAAATGAGTAAAAGGAAACCTGACTAAAGCACTAATTTTCAGTGTACAAAATACTAAGGACATTTTGAACTTCTTAGTCAGGAGTTATTGAAGAGGAGTATACTCTTCCTTGAAAGTAGACTAACAACGCTTTTTGCTAATAAACTCTATAATGATATGCATCATTGCGCTTTTACAGCAAGGCTTACATCCAGTGCACATGGCCAAGCTGTAGTGAATCCCAACAGTATTAACAAGTAACGGAGCTGTCATTACATTTCTCAGCTTCACAACAGCAACACAAGAAATAAGGCACATCCCCACGGGGGCGCAGAAACAGGACGGTTTTGTATCCAACTCCCCCACAGAATGAGACTCAACCCGACAGCTGTCCTGGTAAATACGATGCACAATTTTAAACGCTTCAGAGGACACAGAAGCTGTTAAATCTAAGTAAAGAGGTACAGTGGTACAGCTAGGAGTTGCGCACTAAATAAATGAATAAACCTAATGAAACTCTACAGCTGTGTTATTCAGGTCAGGCAAGACGGTGGTAGTGGCTAAGTGTACGGAGGGCTATATTTGGGGAAGTCTGTCAGGAGCTGAACTTCGCACAAAGCTCTGGAAGCCCTGCTGCCGCGGCCGCACAGCCCGGCTTTCCCTTAATACCGCCCTGAAGCACCCAGGAGGCCTGGCTCGCTCCCACGACGCTCCCGCAAGGCCCCGCGACGACGCCGGCCTTGCCAGAGCTCCCCGAAACACGCGGGCAGCGGCACCGGGCTCCGGCCCCAGCGGCGGCTCCAACAGGGCCCCAACGCCGCGGCGCCTGCAAGCGGCCCCGCGGGGGGAGACCCGGGGGCAGAGGCCGGAGCAGCGGCGCCAGTTCTGGTTCTGGTTCCGGGCGGGCCCAGCACAGGCCGCCCGCGGCGCCGGGGCGGTTAACGGCTCCCCGCCCGCCGCCGCCACGGACACGCGGGTTTTCCCCCGCGCTCGGCCGCGCCGCTGGCCAGCGCCTCTCTGAGGAGAGGGAGAGGAGGGAAGTAGCGCCCGCGGCCGGCAGGCGCCCGGCCCGGCCCGCCCCCCGCGCCCCTCACCGG
>NW_020447309.1:1122331-1138735 GCF_003343035.1 Apteryx rowi
ACGCGAGGAATTCGTCGCTTATGTGAAGACTGATTTTGTTTTTAATCTCGCTATAAGATTATTTCTAGAAAGCTTTTGGGCAGGGGAGCTGACTGCCCCCGCCGCCGCCGGGCCCCGCCCGCGCGGCCGGGAGCGCGGCGCAGCTGCGGCCGCGCAGACGCACTGCACTACCTGACACACCGAGCATCCTGCAGCGAGCTGCACAGCGCAGCACCGGGGTTAAGTGCAAACAGTCCGAAGTGTGGAAGTGCACTGTTAGATCGGTGTTCGTTTTATCACTTGAACTTCTAGTCTGGGAAAAACATTCAGTTTTGAGATCTGTTTCGTGCTTATTCCATGTCAGAAACTGCAAAAAGTGTTTCTACGCTTGCATTTGATGGTTGCACAGGCCTCTAGCCTGTTTGCAACCGTATAGCATCCACAAGAATTTAAGACTTTATAAAACTGAGACATAGAAGGCTGAAGAACACTTTTGCATTATAACATGCATTTTCAGTGATACACGTTGATAATCACCTCTACTAGGTTCTCTAACAAGCTCCACTAGGATTATATTATGATAAACTAACCACCATTTCTAAACACTTTCCCTTGTATACATTTGAAATAGAACTTTTACTTTAAAATAAAGTGTTAAATAAATTGGTAGCAGATGAAAACTTCAAAAGACATTTATGAACAAACTATTCATGTAACAAGCTATTTTGGGAGTTATGCCCTGCTTTCCATAGTTAATTTAGTTGAAGGAAAAAATCTCCTTGAATTCACATCCAATCGAAATGTTATCTGGGATATAACTACAAATTTAGCCATGATATAATAATTCTCTTAACTTGGAAATAGAATCAAAAAGGGAGTGGAAACAAAACTTCAGTGTGTCAAATAGTAGCAAGAAGCACTGTCCAATATCATGATAGATGAGAATATTTATCATAATTCTCTGTATTCTGATGGATTCTTGGGCTGACCATTAGCCACATCACTATCCAGGAAGCAGTAGCAAAGCGTATGCTTAGGGAGTGATGACATTTGTAATATAACTCATGGCAGATGCAGAATCCTTCAGCAATATAAACATGGCTGACTTCTGAAATACTGCAGACACTTCAGCTTTCTTCTAGTAGAAAAGTAAGTATATATGGTAAGAATAATTGCAGATATTTTCCAGCTCTTTCTTGGTGATATATTATATATGCGCAACTGAGTTTATGATCCTACAGAGATTAGTCAAGGGTGCAGTAGACTCATAGAACAAAGGTCCTTTAAAAGTGTATGGATCATACAAGCTCCCAGTCACTGGGAATCCCTACTGTTGATGGAAAGTCAGCTCGACTGACTTGCTCTGCATGACATGCAGAGCCAATATCTAAGGAGGCAAAAGGTGTGAGTGCAGAGTACTTTACAGTTCTTTCTGATGAAGGGATCCACGAGGGTTTTTTTTTTTCCCCAATTCAGTGTTAAAAAATAAAAATAAAACACACACTTTGGGGAATGCTGTAACCAGCTCTAGGATCTGACAAGAAGAAAGGTGTCTCAAGCCATCTTTAATTCCTATTCCACTCAAGCTAAGTCCTTACATAGGAGCCCCACATAATCACATTAGTTCCCTGGAGGTAACAGAAATTGCTGAGTATATTTTAGAGCCCATGCTGAAAGCAGAAAGGCCAATATCTGCCTGAAAGGGCCACACTAATTGCAAGTTAGAATCCTTCCCCACTATAAACAGAAGTGTTAAATACAGCTGAATCTCTTTTGGATTATATTGCTCCCCTTGATTGGTCCAGAACAGCATCAGTTGGACCAATCTTTTTTTTTTTTTTGGACAGAACACACTGAAAGAGTGATTTTTGGAGGGGGAGGGGTGAGCTGGGCATCCCATGATCTGAACCAGAGAGGGGACCGTACTCCAGCAATTGCAAGTGCTTTATTGACCATACTGGATATGTTCTTTTCCACAGCCTGGCCAAAGATATTTCTCCACATCTCATGTACAATGAGATAATCAAAATGACTCAAAGGGTATTGCCTTTCTGTCTTCTGAAATCTTGTCCTGGGATGAAGAGAAGCTTTGCATGTTGAGGTACATCTTCCCTTTAACAACCATGCATTCCATAGTCTTAATTCTGTAATGTAAAGACTATTGAAAGTTTGGAAAAGTGCCATAATATTAAATTATGCATCACATTTGTAGATAAATAGGATAATTGAGATGTGAAAAGGTTGTTCCATTTTTCCAGAATGCCTCTTGGTACTCACTTTGCTGCATGTTAAAAATTAAGACTATATCATTTGATCAAATAGACTTATTCTACTGTCAAAGTCAGATAACACAACAATATATTTCAGTCTTGTAGGGCAAGATCTTAAATTTTGTATGCTGATAAGCGCTARAGGATATATGAATGAATATAGAACTGTAATAATACTTGCAAAGTACTTGAAAGTCCTCTGATGACAATTACTACTGAAGCACTAATCATTATTAAGAATGTTCTTGATATGATAGTGGAAGCATGCCATTAGAGAAATAACAAAAGCAGAAGAACTGGCAAATGCTGGGACAATAGGCTGAAGATCTAAATCAGTGACCTGGAAGAGGATGATTATTTTAAAATGCTGATGAAAGCTACATTTCTAGTTACAGTAGTAACTTGAATAGCACCTGAGTCAGAAGCTGAACAGATCTGGGAAGCTGAATGTCTTTGTGTTAGAAGATTACAACAGTTTTAAGTTAAGTTAGTGTCCTAAATATTCCATCCTTTCATCACCATCAATACCGATAAGGCTAAAAAACAAGATATTGCACAAAAGTTGCCCTGATAAGCCTGAGTGTGAACTAGATATGAGCTAGGCCAAATGCATATATTAGCACCTAATTAAAAGAGAAGGTTTCTCTATAGAACTCAGTTTGATACAAAGAGCCTATCTCTAGAAACAGATAGATGATGCAAACTATACCAGGGAACAAAATTCAGGAAATAATCCAGCAGATATCTCAGCAAATCCAAACGATTAGCCAAAATAGGATTTGCCTCTGAAGCACAGCAGGATGCAGTTGCTCAGGTTCCCTGCTTGGGACCAGAGCACCTGGATGGTGTTTTCTGCTCCCATATTCCCTCTCCTCCTCCCTGCTTCCACTTAAATGGCTGCCTTAATGGACTATCTTATCCAATCCAACAGGGAGATATCTAGTGATTTTAAATATTAAAAATGAAATTTTGATTCCATCACTATATTTACTTCTATTCAATATGCCTCTCTCCTCCCCCTCACTCCTCAGGGAAAGGGGTCACTCTCGCTGAGCCCGGCTTCCTGCAGGGCCCACATGCAAATCTTTTCTTCAGCTGGTGACACTATTAAACTTCCTTCTGGTAATTCTTGCTTCATGCCATGGAGATCTTCCCAGCTTTCACAGATTTTAAAGGCRTAACAGCAGATCCTAAGATGTTAGTTCCTTTGATTCCAGTAGTAAGAGAAGCATAGACTTTCAGACAGAGTTTCAGGGGAAATCAAAAGACAGAATTAGGCTATCCTTTGGCCTTTCTATTTCAGGAAACCAGCTGGAATAGATGCAGCAGAATCATTACATTAATAAATGAGAGACTTACCTTACAAAGGTCTGCCCAAAAGATAACTGTACTTTCCTCACAGCCCCTCTCTCCATATGGGCTGCCTTTACCATATAAGGTGGTAATTACTAGGTTTAAACACTGTCTGCTGGGGAAATAGTACTAGGCCATATATATTTGCTCCATTTTAAATATCAAAGTGGAATTCGAATAAGTATTAATCTACTGCCTAGAAAATCCCAAGACTGTTCTTAGTACCTTAATACTATTTAGACAGGTTTTATAACATGCAAGTTTAATTTGTATTGTTCTTTTGTTCCATACAAATGTTTAATAAAACACAGCACCAGCATCCATAGCATACACCAATATCTGCAGTACAAGTCCTTTGCAGATAGCAGCGAGTTGCTAATAGTATTTTTATAGGAGGAATTGGCAGATAGCAAGAGAGACTGTCTTTTTCTGCATTGTTTAAGCTGCTTGCTTTTAACACATCCACTATTGCTGGCCATTCAAATTAAAGTTTAGCTGGCAAGTGTGTGACATGACATAAGATTAAACAAATCACCAGAGAAGTGCAGGCATTTGAATGAGTTGCTCCGAATTTAACTTCTGCCAGGTTTAATGTGCAGTTTTCATGAAGCATTTTAGACTACATCCAATTTAACATGCACACAACAGCATTGTGTGCTGATACTAACATTGATATCAAACATTCCTCATCAAAGCACTGTTAAGGTGGTAGCAGATACTGGAGTTGATCTATGACCTTTCTTCATCCCCAGACAAGTCGCTCAGGCCACACACTGCTTGACTCTTCCTAAGCACACAACCAGGGAACTCTGCCCAAACTGCTGCTCCCCATTTCCATGGAGCAGGTTTCCCACAGCTCAGGCCTTTCCAAAAGGCAGGAGGAGTGCCCACAGGCACAGATGCCATTAGGAATGGTTCTTTCTCTCTGAAAGAGAGAGGTGTGCAGAAATTTCACTGAGTGAAATCTCCAAAGCAGCCTGCTCGGGCAGCCTCGCTGGTGCTTGAGAACAGGCCAAGTGGCACCGAGGGATTCCTCTCCTTTGGAGGGCAAACAAGCTGGCACTGAAACGCCTTCTCCCTGCCTGGCCTGCTGCCACACTGCTCCTCTAGTGCAACTAGGGCATCCTGGGGGCTGCTCTAAATTATGCTGCTTGTCACTGTCCTTAAAGGACTATCATGGTTGCTGGGAATCTCCACAGTGAAGCAAACTCAAGCCTGTCCTTCCCTGCCAACATAGCCAGGGCTAAGCGGCAGCAGGAAGGTGTTTTTAGAGGGACTTCATGCCTGTACACTAAGTACTCTGGCAAAGTACACAGCAGAGACAGGACAGTCTGGGCTAACATGTTCAAATGGATTTCACAGGGCATTTGGTGTTTGCCTATCAGCTGTCTCATGTAAGCCACTGTTCTTTAATATGAAGAATAGTGCCAAAACCACCCAAACAGGAGCCAAGTTTCTCAGTCACAGCACACATTCCCATGAGTTTACTAAGAAGGTGCTGTTGTGTGAGAGCCTGAAGTAAAACTGAGGCCCAGCTTTTACCTCTGCAGTGCCCATGCACTTCCTTGGGAAGTCAACACATGCTTGTGGCACCATCCAGAAGAGATTCAGGAATGAAGACATCTCTATGCAAATTCAACATGCTTTACAGTAGATTTTCACAATATGATAATAGTGATTGCAATTTGGTGACAATTATTCTTTTTTATAATCAGGCAGGTACAAGTTCTGAGCTAAGGAGTTGTATGCATAGCATAAAGTATGACTTCTAGGAACATACTTCTATAAAAATGTTGTAGTCAGGGATTATTAACACTAACCAGTTTGCACTTGCAAAAGATACTGCATATTTAATTGACAAATCAATTAATGCAGATGCATTTCCAACAACCCACATGAGGGCAGAAAAAGTTTTCATAGAGGTTTTAAGAGGTACAAAAATAGCATTTCTGAAAGCAAACAGGGATCTCAGACTGTATGCAGGAAGGCCATTAGATGAATCATTTTCTTCTCCCTTTCTCACTTACCTCCTTTTTTGCCTTCTTTTATTCATCAGGGTCTGATTTTCAGGGGTACAAAGTCTATTTCAGCACATGTCATCTTCACAGCTGCACTGAGCTAACATCAAAGCAATTGCACAGAAATCCTAACTTTGCTGTTTTACTGACTGGAGACATACCAGCCCCTGGGCTCCTTCATACTCCTGTCATTTAAGCAACTACAGAAGATATTTTTCCCATGCTCTGTAAATGGCTAAATCTTGAAGTCAGGGCTCAACCTTCCCAGCTTTACCTGAATATTACCTAAGCTTTCACTTGGCAGAGCCAAGCCACCAGCCCATGGGTTGAGCAGTCCCACAGCCAAGCAGGGCTGGAGCCCAGCACAGCTGCAGCATCCCTGCAGCAGGGGCTGATGGCCCCCAGGCTGAGCTTAAATAGTGCCCCCGGGGCCAGGGCAGGGGTGGGTGAGGTCCCAGATGGGGCTGCTCAGGGCCGTTAAGGCCTATTAGTGCCCTCAGGGCCTGGCAGTTCCTCAGCTGCACACTGAACGCACTCAGCCGGGCGAGTGGCGCATTTAGAGCAATAGGTTTCACATAGTTTATGTTGCATGGGATGAGGCTTTGGATTTTAAATGAAAGCTCAGATCAGAGGGGCTGGTAAGCAGGAGCTCCCAAGGGGGGAGATGACAGCCTCAATGAGACTTTGCTCTGGTTTCCCTACACATGCTACCACACGGATCCACACTGTCTTCCCCAACTCTGCCCTGCCAAGAACCGACTTTGCCCTTGGCTGCCTTGGGTCCAACCTCCAATAACAGATTGCTTCCTTACTCATCCACCTTTTTTACATCTCTAATAGGCCAGACACAGACAAATCTATTTTTTCAAGCGTGGATCATGGTCACATTGCCAAAACTCCAGGAATGTCAAAGCATCATCCACTAGCAGCAGTCATGGCTCTAACTTAGCAGTAATAATGGCTATAAAGGTCCATCCTGGTATTTGTATAACTCATACTTCAGCAAAATCCTGAACCATCTTGTTAATGAAAGTAAGAGTCATTGCTCACAGTTTGACTGCAGGCACTGGTTAGGCAAGTTGTCTCAAACTCTAAAGATGTTATCTGTAAAATTAGGGAGCTGCAGTTGAGCTCAGTTTCTGGATAAGTGTGGTAAATACTGAAGAGGTTTATTAATGCATCAAAGCTTCTTGTGAGAGGGTCTAAATCCTTCTCTGGAGGCCGACATAGAAAGAATTAACTTTCTCCTTCTTCCTGTAGAAATGATCACGACTGCCTTCCCTGCATGCAGGGAAGAGGCAGCTGCAGTGAATTATTTATCTGTAGCACACTGTAAGAGGGATGTGCTGTGATTAATTGTAGAACTGGGCAGGAAATGGCTTCCTTGTCCCAAAAGATTTTTGAGATTAAAAATGTGTTGCTATTGCACACTGGGATAAAACCAACCTCTTTAAAAGATCTTCTTAAAAATAGAAGAGAAAGAGCAAGATCCACCTATAAAAGAAATGTGAATAGTCCTGTGCATAGAACTCTTTTGCATCATGAAAGCACAGCAGAAATTTTTAACACCTAAAAAAAAGTTTGCTGCAGAATTCATGGGGTCCAGACCATCCCGTTCAACCTAGGATGCTCTAGCGAGGAGGCTTGGGGTTGTTTGCATATGGATACTTCTCAGTCTTTCCTAGTTGAAAGATATCTGCACAGACCAACACACTGCAGTAGGGACATGAACCTCCATCATCTCACATGAATGTTCTCACTGCTAAGCTGTGATGGGGCTTAACTCTTGATTTTTTGTGCTGAGGCACTGCCATCTCRTTTCAGCAGAAGATTCTTTATTGGGTCTCTGGATTATTTTCTCCTCAGAGAAGCACTCTGGTGTTTATACTGACTTTTCTGTTCCAGCAAAATGCTACAGAGCTGAATGATGTTTTATAAACCTTTCCTCCTCCGGATGGGAAACCTTCTTTTAAAAAGCTTACAGGGAAGTGATTTTTTTGTTTTCTGCATCATTTTGCCCACGTGTCTCCCAGACAAGGAGTTTTCCTCCATTTTTTTTTCAACACTTCCAATGTAAATATGTAGCCATGACCACGCAGGAGTGCCCTGCTGTATTTCTGAGGGAGACTGAGTATTGACTCACTAACTATGATGTAGCAGAAACTTCAGAAGTTGAATCTTGCTCCATCTAAAATCACTCTCCTACCCTAAAAGGAACAAGAAAAGCTTGCCTTATATTCATTACAGTTGTAGAAGTTCATACTTGACATTACTTCTCCCCAGAGTGCAACCATGGTAAAGAAAAAAATGATGGTGACTGAAATAACTCAAATAGATATTATTAAAAACATATGGTCTTTTTAGCACTGGGTATGGGTTGGTGAGAGTGGATACCTCTAGGGATTTGTAAGGAGATGTGGAAGATCACATTCATCCTTTTACTGGCACCAGTAGAAGGATGTGGGAAAAGTCTTTTTTGAGACTAAGCAGACAGAAATTAAAAGGGTATGTCATGTGAGGAAATGCTGCTCACTTAGAGAGGAGAGCAGCAATGATTTCAGAACATTTTGCAAAGAATATGCACTTTGAAGCTCTTTCTTTGAGCACTGGGACATGAGAAAGGAATATCTGACTGAGAAATATTTTGAGCCAAATGAGCCAAATGCAGCTTCCACGAATGTGCAAAGAGCACAGACTAGCCAAATTCCAGTCTAGTCTGGCTAAAGCCATCTGTAACTGTGACACATCCCAAATCCATTATCTCCTTTTAATTCCCTAAAGGCTGGCAAAAACTGTCAGCATAGTTTAATATAGTCTGGAAAAAGCATGATAATTCGTGAACGATGATCTCTCTGCTGCATGGGATATCAGTTTTGATGCTGACCATGCAATCTTCCTCTAAGAGGCTTGGATACAAGGTTTGCATCACCTCAATGTCATGAGAAGAGTAGTTTGACACCTGAGTAACCTTTCCTTCCTTCTCTAAGCAGCACAAGCAGGAGATGTCCATAGACACACAAGCATGTATCACTATCTTGTCTCAGGATCTCCACTGCTGTCTTAAGCTCCCTGAGCCCACCTCGAAGTGGAGCCTTGTGGTTTTCCTTAGATCAGAGATATGCACTGTAGAAGATTAGAGCACTTTCTCRATCCTCCTGTGAGGGCCCTGTTACTATCACCGGGACGGCTGTATTCACTTTGGTTTTGTCCAGGCTGTACAACACATGCCATGGCCCCTGTGCACCAGTCCCATCGCTCTCCCACACAGCGCTCCTCCGCCCAATACGGTCTGAAATCCACTGCCGCGAAGCCAGGCGGGTGGCAGGGCTGCAGCTGCCAAACTGATTGGGCTTGGCCGCCCCCGGCTCGGCTAGGCTCAGCTCGGCAGCCTGCACCGTGCACTGCTAGCCTGCAGCTGGTGAAGGTTTTACTCCCCTAGGAAACAAGCTGCAACCTGATTGTGACTGCAGTCTGGGTTTCTCAGTCTGGATGTGACAGCTGCTGACAACATCCAGAGATGCATCACTGTTTTATTAAATGCAATGCATTTTAAAATTAAGAAAAATATTCAGAAGAACTGACCAGAGCCATGCTCTTCCATCTGTCGATGTGTGGGTGCCCATTGAAAGCGTGGCTGTCGGCCTCTGGCCTGGGTGAGCTCTGCTGCAGGCTCAGATCACAGGCAACGCAACAGCGTCAGAGATGACAGTGACACCGTGCAGGCAGGGTCAGGCCTTCTTTTCTCATTTGCAATTAGCCCCAGAGTTGTAATAGTCCTTTTTCCTGTGGCTCTTGCTACAGCAGTTCACACCTGTGAAGTCTCAGATCCRATTACCAAATCTTTTTGGCCGGTTGCCACACTTGCAAAGCCACCAGAAGCACCAGGCGGCCAGTTTCTCAAGGGAGACGTGACACTGAGAGCATGTGACAGTCCTATTGCATGTTTTGAACTGGCTGCCTAGTCACATCCAAACGAAAGTCACCGTGCTGGTCACAGTTACAGAATTTTACAGAATTTTGGATCCATTCTAGGAGAGTGAATCACTGTGTTGTGTGCAAACAGTCATAATCTTTTAGGCCACTTTTGCACCAGGGGACAATAAGGAATAAGCAAGAGGCAGTTCTCCACAGATGCTTTTGAGGTCTAGTCTCTCCAGCAGGAGAAAACAGATTCGATAACCCATTGGCATCATGTACCACACATTTAGTCAGCTGAATTTTTAAGGAGAAAGATAGATGGGTTTTACTGACAGGCTCTTAACACAGTTTGATAATTATCTTTTAATTTGATACACTCAGGTGTTGAAGAAAATGTCATTACTCATAAACGGCATAATTTATAAATCCATAAATGCATGTTTTTTAAATAATTATTCCAATATCTATGCTTAACATATGGATCTTATACTAGAGATTACCTGAAACAGGAACTGTGTCCATTATCTGGACAGTAACTGGGCAAAATCCAATCTCCAGTAGTCGTTAAAAAATTTAGAGTTAGTGAGATTTTATCTGTTTTCAAATACCACTCTAAACTTTATTGTGCTTAATCTAGTTTACTTGTTAAAGGAACATAAAAGGGGACATTAAGAATGTGGATTTAGTGTAGCACAACAGTTAAGATGAAGAGTAATGGCTGGGAAGCCTTAACTCACAGGTTCTACTGCTATAGTAATGTCTCAAAAATCATATTACTGGGACGCAGACATTTTTCATAAGACATATAGGCAGAATAAATGTTTTCTTTTGCCCAGCAGAAGCAGCTCTCGTGATCCTGTGAATTCACACATGGGTGTAATTTTATGCACACCCATAGCAGCTTCGATCTATCTGTTGCAAAGGCCTTTGGTCTCTGCAGAGCTGCATAAAGGTACAAGCACCCAGGCTAAGTATCTCCCCGTTTGCTGATGGGTTTAGGGGTCTCACTCTAAGACTAGGGCCACAGGCTGGATTGCTTGACTTAGTCCTGGATAACATTTTGATAAAGTATGATATACCAACCTGGTTAAAAGTGCCTTGGTCTGAGACTGAAATTTTTTGGATTTTATCATTTGTGACAATATGCTCTCTGACGACATGTAGTAGAAAAGATCTATTTTCCAGGTGGTAGAAAGTCTGAGAGAGGAAATGAACTGATTGTATTTGTTTGTGCATTTGTTTATTTGCTTAAATTGCTATTTTTCAATCTTTTAATCAGCAGGGGCTGTTACCTTTTAAGAAAACAAGACCACATGAAAAACAAACAAAATTGTTTATGAAAAGATCTTTTGCAGGTCAATGGCTTTTTTTTTCAGCATAAAGGAAGCCTCATCCTGTTTACGGATGGTTCTCAGGACCGTATCATTATCTGAACTGTTAACACTTTATATAGGCATAATTTTAAGTCAAGAAAGATTGAAATGTTGCACAGCTGAGGTATTCACTTGACTGGTGCTCAAGGGCAGCAAATAATTTTTAGATACAAATAAAATACAGTAAGACACTGGCTCTGGAAAGTACATTTTCCTATATATTGCACAGAATTATTATGGGCCTATTTTATGGATGTGTTTGGAGGGGTGGGATAACAGGCCTCACTATGCTAGGGAGCCAAATGATCTGTAATTTGGTTCGCCTCTGTCTTTCTTTCAACAGGGTGCCTTTCCTGAGCAGACACTCCCCTAGTTCACTGGCAGCAGAAAAGGTAAGAAAAAATGATGGTCTGAGTTTGACTTATGCACATGTGTAGCCATATATTGCCAATACAAAAGAATAAGCTTACCCTTAACTTTAGTGACCCATCAGTGATAAGCTGGTAACAACCATGTCTTATTTGGGTTCCTCTCCATACCTTTTTCTCCTTGAACATCAGAGATTTGCCATTATTCTCAGGATTTACTTGGAATTTAGCCTAACAGAATGGCACAGGACAAATTGTAAGTATGATTTATTAGGTGTTAGAGTGAGATGGTTGGAACTACAAGGAGGACTTTCCATTTTATTCTTTTGCCTGCAAAGATTTTTTTTTTTTTTTAGGTAATAATCTGTTTTACTCTACTAATAATCTGTTATACTGTTTTATGTATAGGCCCCTGTCCAAGGTTTTATCAATAAATAGAGGAAATGGCACACTTTTAAAGGGAGATTAAAATGTGATGATTAGCTTGCATATTTTTGTTTTCTGCCTTACTATTTTATTCTTTGATGCTCAAAATAAATCTGTATATGCAGCCAATATCATAAATTGAAGTAGGCAGTCTGACCCTCTGTGAAGTGTTCCTTGTGCTGTACTTGCAAGAGATAAAATATTCATTCAGTCCTGTGTAGGAAGCCAGATACCAAAGCAAGCCTGAGTTCCTTGCCTAAGCTTGGTTTTCAAAGAGATGTGATTTTCTGTTATCACTTACCTATCCAAAGAATATCAAATCCATACATTCACATATACCGCTGAGGAACAGTAATTTTACAACCTTTTTCTCCTTGGAAGCCTTCCAAATCAGTATTTTTTTCTGTCATAGGCAAAAATAGGAACACATTAAAAAATGTTTTGTTCAGATCCCTTTGTAGACTGTGGCCCTTCAGGCAATAGTCTGTAGGTAAAAATTAATATATAACTAAAATAGAATGGTCTTTTGTATGGTTTCTAATGATGTTTGAGGGAAAACAAGGCCAAGAAATAGTATTTTCATAATATTTGATAAATTGTGTGGTGGTGAGTAATTCCTGAAACAAGTCTGGTATATTTTGTCCCCATTCCAGTGAGAATCACAGCCTGTGCTCTTACCTCTATTGGCACAACATAAAACCTATTTCTAACGGTTAGGCGTCAAATTGAACATATGTGAGACACAACTGTTGGCTTTAATGTTGAATGAGTGAATCTTAGACCTTATCTATCATTTATTTGTCTCATGTGTGCACCCATGTATATCGCAGGCATTTTTATTTAATTATTCAGGAATTGGCACATGACTTGCATTATCTCCTTCCTCTGGGTATCTTGCTGACAGAACAGTGCAAAAGAGCAATCTCTAATCCAGATACCACTGAAACTGCTCATGAAGAAGCAAGATGCCATTAAAGTGCCCCTGTCATGTGAGCAGAAATTACACTTAATACTAAGTTCATTAACACAGAATAAGGTTGTGTTCATACCAGCAAATTGATTCAGACTGCCACAAAATAGTTGTAAGGTTTCATCTTCATTTGCAAGTAAATCTTTATATATTCAGGTTATGTCATTTTGATGGATACAGAACTGCATACTGCTACAAGGCCGACGTGTATTTATTTATTCAGGAAAATATACGGCATGAAAACATTCATTATAAAAGACTCTGTGTGGTCTAATGGCCTGATGCAGCACCACTGAAATCAATGAGAACCTTTCTTTCCGTTTTGGTAGTGCAGGAGCATGTCCCCAGTGTGAAAAACCTTCCTCCAGACTGAAGTGACTAGCACAAATGTCAAAATCATTAGGAAAATAAAACTCTGGCAAACCAGCAACCCCATAGACTGGTGACAAATTTGGAGGCAACTGAAAACACAGCTGTTTTCTAAAGTTCACATGTGAACCATATGCTCTTTGAAAGACAAGTTATTCTGGTTGCGTGCGTATGTTTATTTGTTGCTTAAAAAAAGGAATACTAACACTAGACTTGGTAAAAAAAACATATCTTAAAAGCAGCTGAAAAGAGTTGTTAAGTAGTTGACTCATCTTTAAGATTGCAAATAAACCCTTGATTTACATTGATTTCCATGAACGTGGCCATATTTTATTTTGTTTTGCTTTAAATAACTCCTTCTCAAAAACAGGAGGCATAAATATTATTTCCAATTTTCTAAAGAATAATCAGCCCACAGTATAAAAGCTCATTTTCAGTGTCATTAATAAAGAACTGCAAACCATTTATTTTGGTTGCAACTGGTTTTACATCAGTAGTTCAATTACCAGAATGTTTCCCTGATAACCTGTGAAGTGAATCCACTCTTTGGAAGTGAACTGTAACACTATGTACAGACGAAAAAGTCCCTGTGTGCATGCACAACTGTAAGCCTCTGGCTTCACTGTATTTTCCAATATGATGTGTAACTGAACACTGCGGTCATGGGAGGTCCCCTCCCTGACGCCCTAGCGGCCACGGCACCCATCTCCTGCCTCCGGCCCTGCTCAGCCCTGTGCCCGGGACCCCAGCGCTCAGCCTGGGCCATCTGCCCCCGCCTTGGGGGGACTCACTTCCCACCAACCCCCATGAGACCGAGAGCTGTCGGTGTCTGGGGCTGACTTCCCGACAGGGACCCTCACAAATCCCGCGAGATCCATCCCCTGGTGCTAGGATTGTTCTTTGACCCCAAATCCCACACCCTGGTGAAATGCAGAGCAAAGAGAGATTTGTCCAAAATTGTTTTATCCCATAAATAAATAAAATCACCTTCCCATTAATTCTGATGTCAACCCTCTCTGCATGCGTCCCCAGTCACAGGCCAGATGCAGAAAAAGTCTAAATTTGGCTCTTTTGCCCACTTTGATAGTTATTTTACTTTTGAGAGAGATGAAATCAGGAGAAGTGAGAAACACTGGTGGATTTTTGCATTACTGTGGAGTAACCCTTGGTTGTCACTCTTTCTCAGCCAGTACCCCAAGTAAAAGACCCAGGAATCCCCTTGGTGTTTTGCTGGCAGAGATGTCTGTGGTCAAACCAAAGCATCTTTCTGAGCTTTAACAGTTCCGGGGGTTTCACATGTGGCACGATTTATTGTTAACTGTTTTAATATGAGGCATTTCTTTAACCGCAAGATACAATTGGGCCCGGAGAACTAGGTGATCTGCAAGACAATACAGTCTGGCCTTAAATGCTGCAAGAGGTTTTGTGTCTGCCTGCTTGTCCTTGCCTGGCCACATGTGAGAGGCGTCGGAGACTGGCAGAGTGGGAGCTGCCCTGTCCTGGGCAGCCTGGAGCCCCGCAAATCTGTGCCACCAGGAAAATCACAGCACTTCTGCAGCTTGAACAGAATGGATACTTTCTCCTAATACTTTATTTCTTTTAAAACCTTGCTTCGCTAAATGGATTCTGGACTAAATCAGCTACATCGGGAAAACGAATGTGAATTAACAGGGAAAGCTATGGCCATAACTCCTTTTCATGCAGAAGTTTTGCAAAGAATAGCGAAGAAGACAAGGGCACTTCTCTTAAATGGGGATCTTTGATGCCTGTGGGTAACGGGGACCATCCCTCCCCCTGCCTGCAAGAGGAAGTTTTTCCTGCTCGTCCTCTTCAGGGTTTCTCCCCCTCCTCTGCCCAACCCGGCCCCCCTCCGACGGCTTCGGGTGCACAGCAGCCCTCTCCTTGCCTGGAGACCTCCGCGGCCCTTCAGTGCAAAGGGGCAGGGGCAGCCCCGGGGCGCCGGCCTGGCCGAGCCGCGGTCCGCTCCGTCGCTCCGCCGGCCGCTGCGAGGGCCCCGGCCCGCCCGGGCCCCTTCGCCTGCGTCGGGGCTGCCGCTACGCGCCGCCCGGGCCAGGTTTGCGCCGCCGGCAGTTCCGGGTGTCACGCAGCCGAGACGAAAATCCGGACGGGCGTAGGAAATTCCGCTCAGCCCTGGGCAGGGCAGCAAACCGAGGCGCGGCCGGGGCGATCGCCCTTCGGAGCGGCGGCTCAGCCCCCGCCGGTCGCCGCTGGCCGCGCTGCGCTCCGGCCCGCCAGGTCGCCTGCCAGTGCCGGTGCGAGGGACGTGGCTGTCCCGGCAGGGCTGCGGTGAGCCGGCGGCTGCCTCCTCCTCGGCTCCCGGGACGAGCCGTGACCCCCGTTAGCTCCCCGCTTTGCATAGGCGAAGCCGTGACCCCCGTTAGCTCCCCGCTTTGCATAGACGAGCTCGGCCTGAGGTCTGCGGTCTCGCCGGACCTGAACCGAGGCGCGCAGCGTGCCCGCTACCTACTTCGGCCTTACGCCGCGGGCCGTTTTCTTTCTTTCCTTGCTCCAGGACG
This sequence comes from Apteryx rowi, assembly GCF_003343035.1. NCBI lineage: Eukaryota > Metazoa > Chordata > Aves > Apterygiformes > Apterygidae > Apteryx > Apteryx rowi. The sequence goes on from NW_020447309.1 coordinate 1,137,913, forward strand.
AAAATTAGCAGCAGTTTTTCGGACTGGCGAGTCTCCCTGATATCCTCATAAATAAAATTGTAAACAAGTTGCCGTAAAAAGCGGAGTTACGCTGCCGCGGTACAGAAGAGAAAAGCAAACCGCTACTGGAGGCGGCTCCCTCCGTCGGCGCAGCCGAAACGTTTCCCGGGCGGCGATGCAGCGGTGGCGGGCGGCTCGTCGGGGGTCCCGGCGGCGCGGTGCGATGCGGAGCGGAGCGGCGAGCCCGCCCCGCGGCGGCGGCGTCAGGAGGAGCCCGGCGCGGCGGCGAGGGGCGCCGCCAGCCCCTGCCGCTCCCGCTGCTTCTGCTTCATGCGGCGGTTCTGGAACCAGACCTTCACCTGCGCGTCGCGGAGCTGCAGCGAGCGGGCCACCTCGAGGCGGCGGGCCCGCGACAGGTACCGGCTGAAGTGAAACTCCTTCTCCAGCTCCGTGAGCTGCTTCGTGCTGAAGCTGGTGCGCACGGGGCAGCAGGGGGGCTGCGCCCCGCACGGCGCCGCGCCGCCTGCAACGCCGAAAAACACCTCGCTTCAGCGGGGGAGAGGCAGGGAGCGGGGAGGGGGCGGCGGCCGGGGGGCAGGAGAGGGGCAGAGAGGAGCCGGGATGGGAGCAGCCCCCGCCCGCGCCCCGCGGCCCCACTCACTTCTCCCGGGCGGGCTCCGCTTCACTCGCATCCACTCGAAGGTGCGCGGCGCCGCCGGGGCCGCCCCGGGAGCCGGCGAGCCGGGCGCGGGGGCGGCCCCGGGGCCGGGGCCGGGGGGGAGGCGCTGCAGCCCCCCGCCGCCGGGGCACGGCAGCGGGTGGC
>NW_020447309.1:1139166-1149188 GCF_003343035.1 Apteryx rowi
CCGCGGCACAGCCCGGGCGGGCAGGCGAGGGGGAAGTAGCCCAGGTTCATGGCCCGCGAGGGCAGCGCCGCTGCCCGCACCTGCCCCGCGCCTCCCCGCGCCCGGCAGGTCAATATTGCCCTGATATAGGGCCGGGAGCGGCCCGGCCCGGCCCGGCCCGGTCCTGTCGCCGGCCCCGCGGTGGCGGCGGCACCGGGAGGCGGGCGGGCGCCCCCCGGCCCTTACCGGCCCCCGGCGCAGGGCCCGTGGCTCTGGGCTCGCCGGAGCCGCCGCTCACGTCGCGGCGTTTGCCGAGAGCGTGGAGAGTGAGCCCGGCTGCCCCTCCCCTGCCCCGGGTGCCAGGCCAGGCCCCGCTCACCTGGGCTCGCCCCCCATGGGCTCCCACAGGGGCCCACCTGCCCAGCCGGGAGCAGCCCCGAGGGGGCAGCCGACCCCCCAGGCACCCCCGGCCTGCCCACACCGCGGGGAGAGGGGGTGCTGCTGCACCTCTCGCCACTTAATGGTCTCAGTCCATGAGATAAGTGCTTTGCAGTCTCTCGAAAGCGAATCCCTAGGCTCACCATGTTAATGGGCTTTCGTATTTCCCTTGGCGATTCAGCGGTGTTTACTGAGTGCACTGGCACAGGAAGCAAAAAGAGTGCAGCGGGCAGAAGAGTGCAGTAAGCTGCACTGTCTGGCCAAACCTTCCCACTCGCTCCCTTACTTTTCATCTTCCTGGAATGGCAGGGAACAGAAACTTGGGGGACTTGAACAGTGGAGTCCAAAAGTGATCGTCTTTCTCTAAAAGTTTACAAGCGAAGCTTGACCACCTGGTTCAAGCTACATGTAAACTTGCTTTGGACACTGCTGGGCTTCATCCACCTTCTAATACTAATAACCATGTGTCAGTACAGTTCAGAAAGGCAAGAGGGTGCCCAGGCCTGAGCTCACTTTGGCATTGGCAATGTGGGACTGGTCAGACAAGGAACATGAAGAAGGGCTGCATCATACGGCTTTGAATCACACATTTGACCTTCTAGGTCTTATGGCATGGCTATGGACTCAGTTGGGAAATGCAAGGGTTGTACCTGGCCACAAAATTATTTTATTTCTAAATAAAGGCATGAAATTAAAAATGCCTTCATCCATCATGCAGTGCTGCCTCCCAACAGCCCAAAGAGCCCTACAAGCCGAAGTGCTATTCCCTGTGGCCAGCAAGAAGTCCAGAGATGGTACCAATCACCTGAGGGCAACCAGGATAGCCCAGAGCAGGAAAAATCCCACTGGGCCTTTTGGGGATTTCAGAGGGCTGGGCTGGTGGCAGGGGAGGAACATCATGGGGAGACGCAATCAGAGCATTTCACTGAGTGAGCCTCAACTCCTGTCCTTGGGGACTTGTGCTCTGCTGCTCAGCCCCAGCTGCCCCACTGTAATGCCCAGCTGCAGGCAGTAGTTCAGAGCAGAGCTGCTTGCTTTCCTGCAGAGGCCCTGATAGGACACATCCCTGGGACAGCAGTCAGGAGCCCACAAGGGCAGGGTAGTGCTTCCCTACGTGTGGGCTCTGAACAGCAACGGGGCCTTCTAACAGCCCTGCTATCTTCCGAGCGCATCCGGTTCATCTGCTGTGAGCTGCTGTGTACTTAACCAGACTGCTGTTTCCTGATGTTTGGGTGATCCAGGGGCATGCATACCTTGTGCTTTTTCTCCTGCATCCCAGCATTCAGTAAAACAACTATTACAGAGCAAAGGATGACTATCCAGATTAGTACTTTAAATTACTAGGGACTCGGAGTCTACTGAGCAGTTGCTCTAAGTCCAGAGACCTAGAGCTAGATGTTCCCTAGACACAGACTTGTTCACTGGTACGGGCTGTGCTATCAGTGATGCACTAATAATGGGATATCACCTACATTTCCTCTTGCAAAGGAYGCAGGTATAAATCAGAAGAACAAAAGTTTAAGTATAAACTTAGATCAAATACTCTTTGTAAGGAAACTTAAAGTTTGAGGGAGGGGTTAAATTCTGTGTGATTTAAAAGTTGTGCAATGCACCCATAGAAAGCAGAGAAGTTTGGAAAATGTCATTTTCTGATGAAACAGAAGCCTGGGAACACCAGGCGTTCTCTTTAGCAAAGGAAGCCTGTCCTCTCAGTAAAGCATCTGCCCTCCTCCCTCTTCCCTGCTGTAAAAACTATTGCCAGCAGCAAAATAAACAGCACTGGCTCAGGAGGACTGCTGCTGCTTTACTTGAATCTTCTGCTTGCAGAACACAACTGGTGTAATTATATCTAAAGATGTATTTTAAACTCTAAAACAAGAGTTGTCCATGTTAATGATAACTTAGAATATTCACCCAGCTGGGTTTGTTACCAAGTTTCCCATTTATTACCTTTTCTATTCATTTTTGCAGGACTGTTCAAGGATGAAGAAAGCAGAAATCCAATGCTGAACACAGGTGAATTGTCTCTTGTTGCTGCTCCATCTTTTTTTTTTTTGGGGGGGGGGGGATTTTCTACACTCCTGAATTTTATTGTGTTTAGACTTAAATATCTAAGTCCCTATGATACAAAGTTCAGCAATTGCAACTGTTTTTTGTTTGTTTGTTTGTTTGTTTGTAAGATGGATAATGAAAATCCAAGCAGGAAGAAGTGGATTAAAAAGAAGTGTGGGAGGAAAATGATGGCTGGAGAAGGGAATTTGGCAAAGGGATGGGAGGTCAGAGCAGTTCAGTGATGGCACGAGCCAGGGAAACTGCTGGGGCAGAAACCCTTGTGGGAATGACAGACCAAGCCAACTACAGTGCTACCACGCTTCTGGAAACATGTGGGTCACTGCAAACCCCATGAGAATGGCAATGAAATTAGGACGTGATGAAGGAACAAGTCCAGCCAAAAAGTTCCCTGCTCACCCCTATGAGACCCCAAGTGTCCGCTGAGCACAGACACTTAACACCAGTGCCCAATGCAGGCTGCCTGAGCGTGCCGTGAAGGCCAGGGCAGCCCTGACTAAAGGAGCCAGAGGGACCACTTCAAGGTTGGGTCATATTGCTGTTCACCTCCGGAACAAACCTCCCTCCTCTGTAATTGCCATGATGACTAAAACACAGGAGAGTCAGCAGATTTCTCTCCAACTCTCAGGAAAAAAATGTGAAATATCTGGTTCAAGCATGAACTTGGCTTCGCCCTTCTGCAGGCAGCACATTGCCAGCCAGGGAGAGCTGGTTCACGAGGCAGCACGTAGGGGCACATGGGAAGGGACAGCCCATGGTGTGGAGGCAGCCGGGGGTGATGGGCATCCTGAAGAGAGATTACCAAATACCTGGAATATAAATGGTGGCCCTGTTACACAGGCAAGTCATCAAAAGCCGCTTGGAGAAAGGCTACCAGAGAAGAAGAGGGAGAAGCTGGGACCTGTGCTCTCCCAGTGCATGGGATTAAATACAAAGATCCTCTGCCTGAATTAAAAGAAGAGGAAAGTGTTTCCCTCCTTCTGTAAGGATTTTCCTGTAAGAGTGATTCCCACACAGGCCCTGTCCCAGGTCATTCTCTGTGTCCTGTCCCATGGCTGTGAATTTGATAGGAAGGAAAAATTATGGATATTGATCTCCCAGCAGTATCAAGGTAAGCCATGCTGCAGCGCACACAGCAGAGGTGTCACAGGGTTTGCGGCCAGGACTCCTGCCTTGCCCAGCCCTTCTTGCTGTGAAAGATCCCGAAAGGTGGCTGGGGCTCCCAGGAGCAGAGGGCAGCATGGGGCTCTCTATCCACTCCCAAAGCTTCTGCTGTTGCAAGGGAAGCTGCACATTAGTAAATAAAACAAAAATGTACCCAAACACTTGAATTATGCATTCAAGAGTATTTTTCCCTAGAAGACCTCCATCCCGCCCCGTGATAGAGGCCAAGCTAAATTCCTTCAGCTTTGTGCTTACGGCAATTGTAGCTGAGCCTCTCTGGGGTTGTCCCAGAGCAGTGCAGGTTGCTCCCAGGCTGGGGACTCTGGAGAAGCGAGACAGAGGCCCACCTCCAGCTCCTGCGCAGCCGGCAGGGTGCCCATGGTCTGCAGAGGCCTGGGTGTGAGGGGCAGAGTCCTCGCTACCCCCAAGGTCTCTTTTTGCATCTCGGTCTCTGTGACCGAAGGGGCTCGGGTGCATCCTCCTGGCTGGAAGCCACGTTATCCCATGCCGCTCTGGCTCTGGGACTGGGCTCTGCCGCTGCTGGCTGTGGTTTCTGGTTGAGTCCCAGCTGGCTCAGGCTCGAGCTGAAGTAGGAGGAACTGCTGTCGAATGAAAAGTGCACATTGCGTGATTGATGAACTCTTAATAGATCCAGTTCCCCTCCCTCCCCCGCCAGTCCCACTCCTGGTGAGGACCACAGTGTGCCCACTGCAACTGCTCGCTTGGTAAGGGAAAGCTGTTGCCTGCTCCCTGATTAACTTGCTGTTCAGTCCCCAGAAAGCAGCTGGGCCAACAGAGCTCTCGTCAAACCCATCTCACGCGTTTTAAAAATAGAGGTGGCTTCTTCATAAATATATATCACATGGTGGCCGGCCAGCCAACAAGGCTGCTAACTGCCCCGGCAGCCCCGGCCCTTTGTGCTGCCCGTCTGGCTCGGAGCTTTTGTTCGCCGGCAGGTGTGCGGAGGCGCCATGGCCAGACGCCGGGGCCTCTGCGCCGCGCAGCACGCTGCGCCTTCGCGGGCTGCGCTCCCTTTGTGTCCCAGCCTCTGGGCACGCACTGGAGTCTGGCATGGAAAGGGACGGTGTCTCGACCTGAAGCTCCTTCCCTTCTTCCCCAGCTGACAGCTGTCACTGGGGCCCCTTCCTGAGCGGTGTCCCAGGCAGGAGAGGGACCTCCAGGCACGCTGAATCTGTGTAAGGAGCTGGGGCCAGCTCCTGGGGGGCCAGAGCCAGCTTGCAGCTGCCTGGCAGGATTCACCCTATGGCTCCAGCCTCTTTACTTCTCCTTTCCCCCCCAGCAGCCTCACTTCTGTGCCTGGCCCTTCCTGCAGGCTGTGCCCAGGGCTTCCCACAGGGCTGGTGGGTGCAGAGAGCCTGGTGCTGGTCCTGCCTTCACATCATTCCTTGCAATGGGGCCCCAGGGACCCTCCTTGCTCCCTAGGAGAGTCAGCACTGGAGGGAGAAGGGTCCCCTTCCCTTCTCAGCCAGCCTGCCCCCGTCTGCTCTTGCCCCCTGGGCACACAACCAGTTCCCTTCTCTTCCCTGCAGACAGGGTTCCTCCAGCCCTGGGTGACTCAGGGATGGTCCCACGGTGGCAGCCACGCAGGGTGCCCCAGGTCCCCTCCCCGGCCTGCCCAGGGAGCCTGCCTGGCAGGAGCGGGCTGGCAGGGAGCTGAGGGCGTGCAGGGCTCTGCCCAGGGGCACAGGCTGATAAATCACAGGGCACCTGACTTTGTTTTCTCATCCCCACGCAAGTGGCATCTGCGAGACACTGGTGTCCCTGGGAAGCCCCTGGCTGTGTCTGATGGGGTCCCCTGCCCCAGCGCCGCTCGCCACTCCGAGGTGGCCCTGGACACAGGGACACAAACAGGGCCCCCCTCAGAAGAAGTGTGGTGCGAAGGGGCAGCTCAGGCCAGCACTAGCTGTGTGCCGCAGACACAAAGCCCTGGCTCTCTTCGCAGTGGGGWCACTGCCGCCGTCCTGTCAGCCAGTGGGCCGCAGCAAGGACCAGCCGGACAAGCTGTGCTCCGAAGCCGGCCAAGCTGGGCGGGAGCATCGGCACAGCCTCGCTGCAGCCTGGTGCGGGCTGTCCCACGACCCTGACGCCCCTCTCCCGGGGCGGCCGGTGGCTCCCACGTCCCAGGCCCCACTGCAAAGCTCCAGCACAGAGGCCCTGGCTCCGTGACCCTGCTACGGGGTCTGGGGCAGCTGGAGGGAGCAGGGGGGAGAGGGGAGGTATGATGGCTCCTACCTGCAAATAAAGGCAAGGTTGGGATGAGCCCCRGACCTGGCCTTGGCTGACGAGTGGTGTTTTAAGTGGGTGACCAGAGTTCAGAGCACCAGACGCTGTTGCAAAGGAGCTGAGTTGCTATTGAGCGTGAAAGTGGGTTGTTTATAATTTATGAGTTTTAAATGATGGGCCAAGAAAAAGCCTGGCTTGTGCCAAAGTGTCTCTCTCCTCTAGATTGCTGATGCTTGTACAAACATTGTAAAAATGCCAGCGATCTCGCTAAAGTAACATTACTTCTAATAATTAGGTTATCATCGTGGACTTCTATCGCGTTACAAACGAGACGCCTCTGCCAGATTCATGGAGAAGAAAGTGAATTTATTTACAACACAGTTCCCACACACACACACTCCTCCTCCCCTGCTGGAAACCAACTCTGCAAACCCCTCTCTGCAATATTAAAATAATACAGGCCAGTGTACCTCAGGAGCACCGTTTTTGTATTCTGGTGATTTCTCTGAAAACCCCCTTCTTCCTCAGATCTGGGGAAGGGCTATTTATAAATGGCCTTTTCTTTCTTAACACATTTTATGAAGGACTAATAGAGTAAGTCAGAGCAGACACTGTTTGAAGAATAGCCTACACAATGCTAAGGTGGGAAACACTTGGGAAAAACACATTGGGTTACACCATGGAAGGCCTTACAGAAATGGTAGTGTCTTGGCATTTTGCATTTGGAGGCGAATGATGTGAAATACATCATATTTTGAAGAACGCACAAAAAAAACTACGTGGACTGTTTCAGTCATGGGTACATTGGTTACAGAAGATTTTGGAGACACAAACATATATATATATTTATGGAGTATTATATAATTCATGAGTAGTACTTAGTCTTACTTTTTATGTTGTTTGTGTATTCTGGTTATTCCTGGATGGAGCTTCTAAGAAACAATCTGTGCAAAAATTTCCATAGAAAACAATTTTAGGGCTCAAAGTGGTTAAAATATGTCTTCAATTGAAGTCGTTTATTCTGTTCTGTTTTGTTTACAGATCTACAACACATATATCCAAATTTGCTTGGGTAAAAGTAAAGTTTAACAGAAGGTACACTTCTCAACGTAACACAACATTGTTAAAATCGCACAGAGGGGGAAAAAAAATTTTTTTTGAATCGTCACTGTCCAGCCAAACACAAACAGCAGAAGAAGGGAGGAAAGCAAGGGGAAGGGGGGCAAAGAAGAAGAAAAGAAAGAAAGAAAACTTGTCTGTGTTGACCCGAATTGGAGGAGTTAAAATATTTCTCACAATAGGAATTCCAGGTCTTGTCATCAGAGGATGGAGTAGGAGTTGCAGGGTTTGACAAACTAGAAAGTGATGCATCAGATGGTTTTGTAGAGAGAATACAGATCTGATTAATCTTTAACTCAACACCGTTTAAAGGAGATAAGAATAGTCTTCTCGGAGCGACATGTGCCATTAGGAACAGACTTTAATGCCAACATTTACAAAAGAAGAAGAAGAAGAAGAAGGAGAAGGAGAAGGAGAAGGAGAAGGAGAAGGAGAAGGAGAAGCAGAAGAAGAAGAATCTCTGGTAAATCCGGTGAGGGATTCAACACAGCCATGTAACTAAGAGGAGGAAACACGAGGTTTCAGCGCATCCTGGATTTTTTTTCCTTTTTTTCTCTCTTTCTTTTTTTTTCTTTTTTTTTCTTTTTTTTTTTTTCTTTCTCCCGCGTTTTTTTCTTTAGCCCCCCCTGCTCCGGGCGGGCCGCGGGGCCGGGCGGAGGCAGCGCGGCCGCGGGAGCACCCGGCGCCGCCACCGCCTCCCCACACCCGCCTTCGCGCTCCCTTCCCGCCCCACATATCTGATTGTCAATCCTCGTTCAAAGTTTATTTTTATGAAAAGCAAGAGGAAAAGCTCGGGCTTCCAAAGATGTCTAAAAAATTGATTTATGGTTAGTATAAAGACAACAGTATAAATAACAAAGGAGACGGCAGCTGCCGCACGGATTGCTATGGAGACCCTAATGAAATTAGCACTATTAGAGGGTTTCTAATTTTTTTGCATTCTAAGCTTCTAATTTCTTTCCTATTTCAGATAGCCAGAATGTAATAAAAGGAAAATAGCCCACTGAAATAATGCGTGCAATAGATACCTAGTCAATAAATAAATGTTAACCTCACCGAGGTTTTTGTATGCAGCATCTGATCGGAAACAAGATGGCCAAGCGACCCGCTTTGTGGATTGCTTTCTCAAGCGTTTGCGCTTCCAACTAAAAGGTGGCTTCATACAACCAAACGAGCTACCAACCAGCCTAAGGAGGCGTTCAAATGGTACCAGACGATTTGAAATAAATACTTTAAAAATACTTTCAACTTTTTAAAAAGTGTAACGGCTCTTTGTGTGATGCCACAGTTTGTTTTACTCTATTAATGACTTACAACTTGCTGTCTTAATTAATCCTTACATAAACTACAAACACCAGCCACTGTTACAACTGTTCAAGACTACTCTCTCAACTAGCTCAGACCGAATATACTAAATAGGTGAAATGTAAGTCACCATGGACCTGAATCGATCTCCCGAAGTATTGGTGAATAAATTCTACAAATATCCACATAAATACATTAAGACGAGGATAAATAATCAGTGATACAAAAATGTCTCGCTTAAAATAATAAATACATATCATTTAGTCCGCTGCAATCCTTACATCACGGAAGAATTCATAAATTAACTTCTCTGAAATAAGCTTATATGCAGGCAAGTTCCCACCGCTCACAACTGGTCTAAAACACCTCAGCATGACGCGCTGCTAATACTAATTGATCTATAAGACTTACCTTCAAGTACATAATTACCAGATTATTAGTCCCTTGGTTTGCAGTATATTGCACTGTCATGCTTAAAACAGCTAGAAAAAGAAAGGCTCCTTTTCATGGACCTACTTAGAGTTGCAGAAAAAAACAACAAAACAAAAAAAAAGAGGAATGTAGCTGTTAGGGGAGACAAATCCGCTAAATACTGTTGGCACTCGAGAGCAAAGTAACACTGTCACGTCAGAAAAGTGAGGTAATTCGGAGGTGCGCCCGTTTCGCTCGCTCTCAGTCCGCCCCAGCCCGCTACAGATGCGTGAGCTTGGGCGCGTCCTGGATGCGTCCCTGAGACGTGTGGTGCGACGTGAGATCTGTGTAGGTGGGGTGGGGGTCGCAAGGTCCGTGGTGGTGCCCGCCGGGCAGCTGCGCGGCGCAGCTGTAGTCCACGCTGGCGGACGAGGGGTGCGAGAGGTGCCCCAGGTTGAACATGGGCCCCGAGGCCGGCATCGAGTCCACGAAGTTGCCCCCGACGTAGACGGGGCTGCCCTGCAGGCTGGCGCTGGGGAAGCCGCCGCTGCTCTGCATGGCGTGGGGCTCGTACTCCGCGCCCGCGTAGCGCTTCTGCTGCGGCAGGCAGCTGCTGAGCGGCGCCGTGTAGGCGGCCAGCCCGTACATGCTCTGCTGGGACTTGGCGAAGGAGGTGGGCGAGGGGGTGTCGTAGCTAAGGCTGTTGACGCTGGGGAGCTGGCTGGAGTAGCCGACGTGGTTTGGGCCGCTCAGGGGGGGGCTCCGGTCGGGGGACTGTCCTACAGGGGAGTGCATGATCCCTTTGGCTTTCTGGTCTTTTTTGTACTTCATGCGGCGGTTCTGAAACCAGATCTTTATCTGCCGCTCGGTGAGGTTCAGCAGGTTGGCCATCTCCACGCGGCGCGGCCGGCACAGGTAGCGGTTGAAGTGAAACTCCTTCTCCAGCTCCACCAGCTGCGCGCTGGTGTAGGCGGTGCGCACCCGCTTGGAGGCCGGCCCGGGAGGGCTCTTGTCCTCGCAGCTCTCTCCTGCCGGGCAAGAGGCACAAAGAGCCGTCGGCCCCTCCCGAAAGCCCCCGGGGACCCCGAGAGCCCGCTGCCCGGAGAGGGGGCCCGGAGGGGGCCGCCCGCCCTGCCCTGCGCGCCCCCGCCGGGGGGACTCCCGTCCGAGCGCCCCCCTCTGCCGGCCCCCGATGGGGAGCCGCATGCTGCCGCCTCGGGGCTTGCAGTGGGAGAGGGCGGGCCCCCTAACCAGCCCCCGCGCCCCGAAGGGGGGGCTCCCGCGGGCCAGCG
>NW_020447309.1:1149729-1150944 GCF_003343035.1 Apteryx rowi
GGCGGGGCCGGGCAGCTACCTGAGGGGGCGCAGGTGCTTTTCTGCTTGGAGTTCTGCCGCGACTCCTTCATCCAGGGGAATATCTGCTTGCTAATGGTGGCGGCGGCGGAGCCAGCGGAGTTGGGGCCCCCCTTGGCTTTTTTCGGAGGGGGCGCGCTGGGGGGGTTGGGCAGCGCCGGGGGCTGCTGCTCGCCGATGCCCGGGGGCTGGCTGCCGCCGGGGCCGCCCCCGGCCGTGCGCATGCAGCTGCCGTTGAGCTCGGTGCCCTTGTGGGCCGGGGCGCGGACGGGCGCGGAGCCCTGGACGGAGCAGGCGGAGCCGGGGTACTCGCCCTCCAGGCCGGCCTGGCCGTAGGGCTGGTGGGCCGCGCCGTAGGGGTAGGCGTCGGCCTTGCTGTACGTGTAGCCCCCGAAGAGCGCCGCGTTGTCGTAGTAGGCGGCTTTCTGCATCTTGCTCTCTGCGATCGCCGAGGCCCGCGGCCCCTGCTCAAATAACATTGACCGCGTCCCCGCGCCTCACGTCGTCGGCCTGGGCCACTCGCCGCCGCGGGAGCCACCTGCGAGGGCGACAGCAGGGGACACAAAAGAGACCTTCAGTGGGGGGCGCCGAGCGGGAGGCCTGGCCCGAGCCCGCCCTGGCACCTGCCTGCCCACACGCGTGCCGAGACCGGCGTCCTCGGCCCGGCCTGGGGGGCCGGGAAGGAGCAGGGGACACCGGGAGGAGCAGGGGGTACCAGGGAGAGAGCAGGGGACACCAGCAAAGGAGAAGGAGACCAACGAAGAGAGCAGGGCACTCCAGGGAGGCAGCAGGGGACCTCAGGGCTCGGAGCAGGGGACACCAAGGAAAGAGCAGGGCACCCCAGGGAGGGRGCAGAGGACACCGAGGAAGGAGAAGGGGACACCAGGGAAGGGCCAGAGCGCACCAGGGAAGGAGCCAGCCGAAAGCGATGGCGCTACGGAGAAGCAGGCACACGCAGCGGGCGGCTTTCCCGGGGCACTGGGGTTTGTGGTTTGGTGCACTGGAACTGCTTCCTCACGGCTCTCCTTCCATGCCCTGCCATTAGGTATCAAGGCCCTCAGCGAGCCATACGCGAGGCCGCTTTGCTCGACAATCCCCGCCCGGGAGTGTTTCGGGTCACGTTTTTGGACAAGCCCCGCTGTGGGCGGCGGCGCCTGGGAGGTTGCCCGCAGCTGCCCTGCGCGGCGGCGCCCCGCT
>NW_020447309.1:1151084-1152994 GCF_003343035.1 Apteryx rowi
GCCCCCGCTCCGAGGCCCCCGGCGCGCCCGACACGCGTGCGCACGGCCGCGCACGGCTGACATGATGGATGGCGCCTGGGCTGCGGCCGCCGAAAAGCAGAAAAATCCCGTCCCCTTTGTAAACCCGGCCTCCTTCTTCCCCCCAGATTCCTGAGGAGTTAAAGTATAACCAACGCCATTCACTAACTTTACTTTGCACTATAAAGAAAGTCGCAGGTCAGCTCCCCTATTTTAATTGTGGTGAATTAAAATCCTTCCACCAACGTTTCTCGTCCCTTTTATTTGTCCCGAGTAGAAAGAATCTGAGACATTGGAAATCATTTTTAGGGGATGGTTTTCATTATAAACGTTGGTCTTTTCTTTTACCACCATGAAAACATACTGCGCTCCCCTCCACCTCCCCCCGCCCCCCAATCAAACTGCTTCGACTGAAAATACATCGAAAGCAAAAAGTCCTTTTAGGTCAGATTTTTGGGGGCAGGGTGTTACCCTGTTGTACGCAGAACTTCTGTTTCTCTTGTTGTAAGATAGAAACCCGCCTGCAATTTTGCTATGGATTTTTAACACTTTCCGTTCTTATTTTTATGTGGTATTTTTCCTGTTAGGTAAGGGTTTTTTACCTTTCTTAGCTATTTTATAAATGATCACATACTTCGCCTGACAGTATAAGTCTGTATCTTCGCGTATTTTACGAGTTCATTGTCTTTCTTTAGGGTTTAATATTATTAACATACTAGAGAAAAGTAGCTTTGAAATTTTTGAACAGTGTCTGATAATTATCATTCTCCAGTCTATAATTATGCAGTGCTCCCATTGAGTACATTTGTCTGAGGCTCTTTCCCCCATAGCAATTGGTATTACCCAGTACAACTGGTCTGTTTTCTAAATTTCACCGCGAGATACGTCTAAACTCAGAGAATTGCAATACGAAGTCACTCTCAGCAATTTATCCCCTGTGACAAGCCACAGTCGTTCTTATCTTTCGTGAACAAAGCGTGGAATTTTCTGGGAAGCTGATAATAACAGAAAAATAACTATTTTTCTCTCCTGGAAAAATTTAGTAAAGGGAGGCCTAAGGAACTGGACAGTAGAGATTTAGACGAGTTTTAATAAACTGCGATAATCTTGACGAGTCTTTGAAGTATTTGGGGGAAAAATAATTCTGTCGCTATTTTTCCACTTCTATCATCTACATTTTCGGGAGTAGTCTGAACTGAGGACTTTTGTTAGAACAACACTGCCTTAAGCGTATGCTTTTATGTGCCTTGTAAAATATAGTTCCCAAAAGAATACACGGAACCTTAAGAAAGAATATTGCTGTTAAGCTGTTAAAAGCCTTATTTCTTTTCTGAAATACCAACTGCTTGTGAACTCTGCTTGAACCTAAAAAGGAGGCTATGGGCCATAAATCACATGGACAATGCTCAACTGTTTGGTGGCTCATCTTTAGATCTTAAAAAGAGAGAGCGGGAGAAAAAGAGGGAGAGGGAGACCTTTCCAGGTTTTGATTTTCCACGAGTGCAAGGCACTGGGTGATGTTTTTGTAGGTAACACCAAAGCAGGGGCTCAACACTTGGTGGTTTGGCCAGAAACAGACTCCAGGGAAAAAAAAGTGACATCCAAATGGTGAGGCTGAGCCGTGGGAGGTGGGCTCAGATGCACTGAGGGTAGGAAACCGCAAAGTATCCATGTCTGTGTTTCAAATTTCCCTTCCTACTCTCCAGAAAGGTTAACCTCATCTGAACTGTTAGACATTACATATGATAATGGGGCTCTTTGTCCCGCCGCTGGTTTCAGTGCTTCTGGAAGTTACTGACCCCCTCCCGGCTCTGTGTGGGTGCCAGCCGCAGCCGGGAGCCCGGCGCGGAGCGCCGCGCTGGGACGCGCGCCCACCCCGCGCGAGGGCGCGG
>NW_020447309.1:1154702-1157330 GCF_003343035.1 Apteryx rowi
GCGGAGCCAGCGCTGGCTCTCCTCTTCCCTCCCGCCTCCCGGTTTAGATAGAGAGAAAGATAAGCTAGGAAACTCCAGCGCCGTAAATACGCCGCAAATATTTGTGGCTTGAGATGAGCATTTTGCATTTGGATGTGTAAGGTGTCGACTCAGGACTCTGAAAACATTAAGAGTGCCAGAAAATCCCCCACAAAGAAGCCCAGGTCATTATAAAGACGATATCTAGCAACCGTAAGCCTTTGAAATGACCTTTGGCTTGTATAGCAATAACTCACCACTTAATGAACAACCAACGGAAGCGCCTCCAATAGCTCACAACACAACAGAGCTTACAACTTTCCACCAAGTCTTCTCTCCCTGTCCAAACCCGGTAGGATGCAGCATTCCCCCTCCAAATCACCTTAATTTATGCCGCCAAGCAGGAGTTAGGGAAGTGGAGCTTCATGATTACACACGGTGCTCGCTCAGGTTCTTGGCCCGGGCCTGTCTCGGTAACGTCTTATATAATATATTCACGTGGGCGTACGTCAACTTTAAGTGCTTTATTTTTTTAAACAGAGTTCATTAGAAATAGCACTTCACAGTGTGCAAGAAGAAAGCGTAAGTTGGGTTGCACCTTAGCCCCTGAGCGGAGAGATCATAATATTGCAAAGCGAGTCATTGTTATCCGCTGTTGATTAACATGGTAAGTTTTCATTTTGTGTCTAATTAATTATCGACTTCACATGCCTTTCCGAAGCAGCTCCTCAGCCTCACAAGCAATAGCTCCTTGCTCTAGACATGCTTTACTTGGCGAGAGGTTGCGCAGATTCCTAAATTGCGATGGCCACCAGAGTAACCCCCAAAGTTTGTAGTTCGAAAGCTGAGAGTCTCAAACACGTTGCTTTTGCACTCTGCTCCTAGCACTTCTCTATCAGAACCGGCCTCGGAGAAAAAGTTGCCAGAGCTAAACCCAGGGAAACCTTTAGAATTATTCAGGCGTAGGCCCAATATAGGTATTATTGAAATTTTAGGTGAAGTTATAAGTGAGTGCTTCCATCGAGCCAAATGAAATGCTGCTTGCAGTAATTGGATTCAGCTGACTAACTTGGCAGGCCAGCAGCTTGGAGGCATACAGCTAAGAAAAATGTGCACTGCCTTTAAGTTCTGATCGAGCAGGGTAGCATGCAATAGGAGAGAGGGGAAAAAAAAAAGAACTTTCTCCCCTTGCCTCCTCACCCCGGCTCAGCGCGGGGAGCACCGGCGCCGGAGGGGCTCGCCCGGCTCCCAGGGCAGGATGCGGCCGCCCCGGCACAAAGGCCGGCTTTCCTGGGGTCTCTCCAAGAAACCCAACCCAGGAGCTCACCCGGGTTTCGCGCAGGCCACAAGCCGTTAGGAACAGACGCCTCGGATTCCCTGGGAGATCCCGGCTGGTTCCTGGAGTTTGGGTGTAAAGCAGGCGCGGAGGCTGCGCGGCCGCTGGGGCGTGTGCGCGGCCGGAGCCCGCAGCCCGCCCGCGCCCTTCCGAGCCCGGCGCGCCCTGCTGAGCGCCCCGCACCGCCGCGCTGCGCTGCGGGAAACCGCGGGCTGCAGAAACGTCGCATCCTGCTCCAGCAGCCAGTGCCACTCCAAGACGTGAGAATACCGGGAATACCAGCAGGAAAACAACTCGGGGAGGAAAACAACAGCGACCGGGGAACACGAACGCGAGGAGAGGGAAAACGTACTAGAAGGCACTTGGCAGGAACATTTAGGAAACCATACGTAGGGGCTACATTACCAAAGAGCCTACTTTAAATCGCACTTTACAAATCAACACGGGTACCCCCTGCCCGGCTATCCCCGGCAACGAATTAATGTGATGCTCAATCTTACTTTGGCAATGGTAGCATCTAGCAAAGTTCTCTCTCCCTCTTTTATTTGCTTAATTGTAATTCCCTTCCTGAAACCACAGAAAATTTGGGATGAGGATAGGCACAAACATCTCTTCCTAGCCTTTTGGAAGGAGATCACTTTTTATTCAAAGAGCATAATAAATAGCAGATATATCTTAAAATGTTCAAGAAGGTGAAGATTATTCCATGCATTTGTAGCCGTTGTGGTCAGAGATTACAAACAAATTCCAGACAGTCTCTGAGTAAAGGCGATAATGCAGCCCCTGTGGTTAAAGGTCCYATTTTGTCATGCAGTTGCTTACCTGTGTATCAATTTATCATAAACCTGGGCTCCTCACTTTTCAGGATCTGCGCTTGCAGTTCTTAGAATAAATCCTTCACCCTTTGTCTGCAGACAATACTGTCCTAAACCTGATCTTGCAGTTTTACAGACATTTCCATACACCAGAATTCCCGATAGAATGAAAACAGGCTCAGGCTCAACTACCAATAAAAAAGGAGAGTGGAAATCGGAATTTGTTGGGTTTCAAAAAAAAAAATCAACACACAACCCTTTAGCCATCAACCTCCTGGAATCAAAGGCAGCAATTGGCCGGCTCTTGTTTTGTTTTGTTTTTAAATCGTGCGGCCATTGATGAATTTTGGGGAAGAGCAGGAGAAACCCCTTTATAATCAGAAATACAGGCACTGCCTTAAAATAGAGGCATATTTGTCCACGTGATCCCAGGAACGGCTCGCCGGGGCTGAGGCTGGC
>NW_020447309.1:1157504-1175204 GCF_003343035.1 Apteryx rowi
GCGCTCCCCCCCCGGGCCGCCGCCGCAGCCCTCGGCGGCCGGCCCCCACTTACGCACCCCGCGGGGCTGGCGGAGCCGCGCTGCACCCGCCGGCGGCCACTCCAGCGCCGGGGAGAGGAGGATTCCGCGGGATATTTCCAGGCAGAGAAGGAGGAGGTATTTGGGGCTGGCTGCAACCGAAAGTCTGCTCCAGGGGTAACTCCGCAGCAATTCTCATCTGACGGCAACGTGCTAGGGCTTATTGGAGTACACGATTTTTTATTTTCTCCTTCTCCGCACTGGGAAAATGCAGGGCAGCTGGGACTAGCCCTATCTGGAGGCTAAAGAAGCCTTAGGAAAAAAAAGACTCATGACATTTGTGTGTGTGTGTGTGTCTGCTCTGAGCCTGCCTCGCCTCCCTGTGCATATGAAGACACTGAACAAACCCGATGTATATCCGTCATGTATGCACACAAAGATCCCCAACAATTCCAGCTCGGCAAAAATTAATATTAGCTCCTCTGTTTGATTTTCTAACATATCTGTAGCTATAAATACACCACACCTAATCTAACATCTGCTATGATTTCATTACCATCCAAAGCATGGGGATCTGACAGTAACGTATTACCTTACAATACTAACCATAAGTGCATTGTAACATTTATCTAAATTACATTGCTTTTCCTGACTTTGCAAACCAGTTATAAGAAGATTGGAGTCCAGTGATGGAAGCATAAGTTCAATGTAAATTATTGTGTACGGCTTCAGATTTATAATCCTATATTTCTTGGAAATGATGTACTTAAATCTCGCCTCAAGTAAGAGGTAATGGTTCTTTATATCCTTTTCCGTCAGCCATATATTTCGGCGTCTGTGTACTTTTGCAGAGATAGCTCTGTGCTCATACAGAGGCTCGTGTGTCTGTGTGTACATACACAAATCCATGAACGCACACAGTGTATTGTGTATCCTTGTGTATATACACACACAAAGCTGAAAATAGTTCTGACCAGTGTTAAGACATTTTGAATGATGAAGAGGTCTTCTGCTCCTTATTTAAAAGTGAGAGTGAAAAGTTCGGCACCGGTCGAGCAAAGAGCGCGAGGAGGACTCGGAAGCAAATGCCCATTTGGTGGGCAACTCGGAAACCTCCGGGAAAAAGTCCCACACCCGTTAGGTGGCTGCTAGAAGAATAAAACGTGATTTAAAAATAAAGGATGGCAGAGAGAAAAGAGCACCTTCGCCACCGCCACCAGAATTAAGACATCGTAAAGGGGACTGAAAAAGTATTAAGGAAATGTTACTCCTTTGCGCTAGTGGGACTCCAGCTTTGCGTGAATTTGTCTCCAGTAAAGGATCTAAGACTTCTTCAATCGCAGCATATGTTCATAGAGCAATAAAACAGAAAGATTTACAGTCTCCGCCCGCCCCCCAGCAGCCTCGCACCCTTTCAGGAATTACTTATGATGATTTATAACAACAACTCCGGCAATTGTCAAACTGATAAAATAGCCCGGGCTATATGCAGGAATAAACGCTCTTATGAAAGGGCTTCAATTTATGTTCGGGTCCATTTTACTGCGTGTTTTGCTGGAGTTTGGTTTCTTTCCCGGACCAACAGGATAATATAAAACTTCATTGATAAAAATGTAAGAGTTCTTGCGAAGTAGCATATCTGTTCCTTAGTCACTACGAAAGCACATAAACATTTGTCATCTTTGAATAATTGAATTAATGTGTTATTGTTTGAATGTATAATTCATAACATAGGAAACTTTGTCTCTGTCCTGCCACCAAAACGGAAGTAATAAAAAGCTACAGTCTGGGTTTTTTCAGAAATTACTCCAGCAAGGGATAATAAAGAATATCCTGTTTGCAGAAAGTACTTCCAGCTGACGCTGGGATTTAATAGAGAAATCTCAGCCTTGTGGTCCATATATTATAGAGCGGGAAGAGAGTGGTTTTATATAAAAATATGCTCTCCAATTTTCCTTTTGGTTTGAACTATTGATTGCAGACTTAAAAGGCTTCCAAGGGGTGCATCTGCCCGGGCTCCCTCTGCAGCGACTGGGGCAGAAGCCCACCGCGGCCAAGCCAGCAAATGGGAGCGGGGTCCGGCAGAAAGGGGCGAAAGAAGAACATGCAGCGACAGGGCGGCCTTTGTGCGAGGGCAGCAGCGCCGGGTGACGGAGGGAGCGCGCCGCGGAATTCATTAGCGCTGGGCGAAGCCGCCCCGGGTAGCATCTCGCCCCGGCTTATAGCCGTCCGTTGTGACGCGGAGGGAAAGTTACGGCCCTCGCTTGGAAAGCGTCAGGCCCTTAGCTCACCGTTCCCAGGACGGGCAGCAGATGCCCTGACAGCCGCATTGTTCCCGGCGCGGCGCGGCCGCGCGGGAGCTCCCCGCTCCGCCGGGCGGGCAGCGCCGCCGAGCCGCGGCCAGCCGGCCTCCGCGGCGCTCCGCGCTCGCCGCTTCCCCTTCGCCGGGAAGCAAAGGTCACCGCGTGCGCCCAGCCCAGCGCCGGGCTGCTGCCGAGCCCCACATCAGGAAGCGGCGTGCCCTATTTGTCACGCTTTTGACAGCTAAGTTCCTTAAGGTTTAAATAAGAAGGAATAAAAGTAAAAAATGTTTACATACCGAGCGTCTCTTTTTCGGCAGCTACCAAAGAGCTAGGTGTGCAGAGAGAGGGACTGCACCCTTTGTATATTATATTCTTGGGATCTCTTCAGTTTTCAAGTCTGATAGAGTCCTTTGCTTGGCAGATTAATGACGACTCCGTGTTTCTTAAGGGACGTGCTGAATTAATTATTTCGCAAATCACGTGGTCAGGACTTGTAGAAATCTATTCTTATCATCTTCCTTGCACTTTGAAATTCTGCCTGTTATGACTGTTCCTAGCAAGATTATTTTTGTCTCTAGGCTTGCAAAAAAAAAAAAAAAAAAAAAAAGATCAGGGGAAAGGGCTAACAAACATGGCCGTTGGAAGCTGTGTGGCTCTGCATTGAGAGGTCCCTATTTACTGTACTGTACAGTGAGTGGTGTTTGTTATTGACTCTGCCTTTCCTCTTCATTCTTACCTTAACGACTAGTGGTGATATAATATACAGAACTGTATTGATGTATTGGTAGTAACAGGAGGAGCCATTAAACAGGAGACAGAGAAAGTATAATCACAAAATGTGTCTGAATATTTAAACTTAGTGTGTGCTTACAAATGCCCCCCCCCCCCGTGCACTCCATGCATTAAGGGCACATGCCTTATTTTGTACATTACGCTCCTTTCACAGGTACAGCAAGGTACTGTATTTTTGGACACGTGCCTTGACCACGCTTCAAGAGAGGACAAGTCCTCTGTGCCAAATACCTGTGACAAAAACAGTGCAATAGACTTCTCTCACCTAGAGGTATGTTTATTGTCTGAGGTGCTTACAAGGGGTAGGAAAAAAACAGTGTTTGCCTTAGGTCCATATGAAAGTTTAAACTAAGTTTGCCTTTTCTTGTGATCTTTCATTTGTATCAGCTGGAAAAGCGAAACTTAGTGCTCAGACAAAACTACTCACTGCATTTTAATTTTAATTTTCCACTTCTTTGTAAATTGATTTCTTCCAGGACTCCCCTAAAAGGCACACATCTGTATGGGGATCGAGGTGACTTCAGGTGTGGCTCCCTGGCTCCTACCACACATGCATAAATCTGGGAGTCATTCTAGGAGGGCTTCTTAAATGCAAAGCAGTAGCAAATGGGTGATAGGCACTTTTAACTGCAGCCTAAATGTAAATATAGACTACAGCTTGGCCCAGAGTCACAACATTATGGCTAGGGCAATCAGCAAACCTGTTCAAAGGGACATTTGGAAGGATGCTACGCAGAGTCACTCATCTCTTAACACTGTAATGATGGGAGGGACAAGCATTTCACTGAAGACAGACCCACCTTGTAAGGACTGTTTGTTCACGGTACAAAACAGARTCTATTTCTCTACACCTTTTATTATTTCAAATATATATGGAGGACTTACATCAAAACTACAGGCGACAATTAGTATAAATAACGTTTTAATCAATGGCAGCAAAAACATTGGTAAAGTCTATAAAAGCATCACACTTTAACAGAGATGAGAGTATTGTTGGACAATGTGATCGTTTAACAAAAGGCTTCAATACACAACGTTTTATCCATGATAAACAAAAATAAACAGCTTCCCTTCCTACACAAAATAACTCTTGAGGAGAATTAAAAATCAATAAAAATAAACCTCAGGTTTGTTTTCCACGGGAGATAATGCCCAGTGTGTGCTTCATGGCGTTATTACACACATTCCTGACCATTCAGAGCACTGGCAGCTGGAAGCTATTTATTTATTTGGGTACTTTCTGCCTCCAGTTTACCTATTCTCAGAGCTCACAGCGTAATCACAACTATGTAAACTTACAGTGCCCCAGCCTTGCTCAAAGGGGACTTGCAGACAGGGTTGTATGAGCTGTGCCTGCTGAACCCAACACTCGTCCTGGCGATATTAACATTTCAAAAGACAATGAGACAAATTCTGCTCGCAGCTACATCCTTGTTTGACCTCAGTGGGCGGAGGAAGGAAATCTGGGAGCAGGATTTAGCCCTTTAACTTAGGTAGCGATCCCAGGCGATAAGAAACACAAAGCAAGGATTTGCTTATCCACGGACATTATTTTCCAGAATTGTACCCACTGATGACAAAGTTGGTAGCTTTCTCTCTCAAATAACATGTTTGAGCTGCTCCAAGTCAGATTATCACAGACCTTAAGTAAACAGCGGGGGTCCGTGAGGGGGATTTTCAAGAAGAGCAGCCAGAAGACTTTTCTTTTTTTTTTTCCTTTTTTTTTTTTTTTTTGTCCCATGGCTTCATATGAAGAGCAAAGGCAGGGCTTTGGGCAAGTCTGGAGACGGAAAGCTGCTACTGCAAGAACTGGGTGGAACAAAACTTGCAAACTCGTCTAAGGAATTCCCTCCTCAAGCGCTGCTGCTAACTGCTCTCCATGCCAGAGAAAGGGAAGAGTAGTTTGGGTCCAAAAGGTTAAGGGTTTAGAGGTCACTCTTCCCGGCTGAAATACAACTAATCGAATAGAAAATTTGTCCTCTGGGTGAACCTGTTCCTGCAATTTAGCCGAACTTCAGTAAAATACCTTTTCAGCTTCTCAACGTGAAGGCGTCAGAAAAAAGACGTCTTTACTATGTATGAACTCTGTGCTTTTTGTCATAGAAACAATGATGCGAATAATGCAGGAATATCCATCTTTAATATCACGACGTGGAGATATTCAAGGATTGCCATGTGCAAGTCTGAGAACTGGGCTAACCCTAAGGAAGAACAAAGAGTTTTCTCCAGGCTCTAAAACAAAAGACCAAGTCCTGCAAGATACTTTGCGGACYTCTAGGGACGAAAAAAGGGCAGAAGTTAACCGCTGACCACAGTCGGTTTTGCCGAATACATACATTTTGAAAAGCTCGCCTTTTATTTTCGAGTTTCTGCAAGCCCAGTTTTCCTGGCGTTTCCCTGAGTGAGTTCAGAAATCAACGTGTCCTCTATGGGAAACGCTCAGCCTAGACCTGGGCACTTTAAAGACTCACACGTTGCTGTTTCAACCTCCTTTTAAACAAGTGGAACTTGAGCTTTCGGTCTGGGTTTCCCCTCTTTTTCCTCTTCTCTTTGATAACAGGCTCATCTAGTTAAAATGTTGAGGATCTGGTCCCTCTCCTGGGCTGCCCCGAGGGTACCAGAGCTGAGGACGGAGCCCTCGGCTCGCTCGAGCAGAGGTGCAGGGGCTGAGGGAGCTGGTTTGGCTGGGTTTGCTGCTTACAGCGTTGGCTGATTGCCCCCAAACTTTGACACGGTGCAAACGGCAGCCACGGACAAACGCGTGGATATTAGGATATTAGCCCAGCTCTGCTCCCCTTCCAGCCTTCCACCTTCCCCGGAAATTAACTTGCTGAGATTTCGAAGCATTTCACTGAAGTGTCGTGGTTTGCTTATAAACAATCACTGTTCTTCCAAAAAAAAAAAAAAAAGTAACCCAAATAACACAAAACAACAACCCACACAGACCCTCTTTCTTTTGGACAGTAAATAAATTTTAAATCAGGTAGAAAGAATGGATTCAGCTTTGAGAAAAAATGGCTCAAACAATAACAGCAATCGCTTTCATTTTTCACTCTGGGGTTTTCTTTTTAGTTTATTTTTCCTTTTTTTTTTAATGAGGTATCGTTGGTTTAAACTACAGCGCAGAGCAGAGCAGACTTTGGAAACAGATTTTCAACCTTGTTAGCCCTGGATGTTACAGGATAAGGAGTAGGGACGCTTTTTCTATTCACAGAGAAGGAAATTCAAAAAATSGGACAAGAAAGTTGTGTACGTTCAAGACAAGTAAACATTATACATGTGTTCATGAGATTGGGAAGGAGAAATACTGTATTTCAGCTCCCCTTTCCCATTTTTGGTTTGACTATTTTTCTTTTCACTTTATCTTCATTCGTCTACATAACAAATAAATAAATATGCTAACACAATCAGAACATAAAATAACCCGTTTTCACTTAATTCCTATGCACATCTTCTGAGACGTTATGGAAATGAGCAAGTATTTTCATTACAACAAGAAAGGTAAAGCAGCACAAAAAGTACACAAATACTAGTCTTCATTGTTAAATAAAAGACTATACTATAATTTTCCTGTCCTCAACTTGCCCAAATGCATCATCCCGAAATTGCATGGGATAAAAAGACAATTAAAAGCAAAAATCCCAGAATAAAGCATCTAACCTTCACTTTCAAATTCAAAACTGAAACACAGGACAGTTTCATTTTCAATGATTTATTACTATTAATGGACAGAAGGTCTCCTTTAATATTTTCCCAATTCCCACTGCCTGCATGATGTTTCTTTTATTTTCTTTTTTCTTTTTTTTTGTTTCTTTCTTTTTTTTAGGTTGTGCTAGTAGAGTCAAATAAAATAAAGTCCAGAGTAGCGTCATTTTGTCTCCTTTGTACAACAGTACCTTAAAGAAAGATGACAGTTTCTTGATTCTTTAGCTGCTACATGCAAATTCTGCTTGGATAATGTCAGTTATGTACAGTACTGGTCAGAATCAAAGGATGAAATGGAAAATTTCACCTCTTCTATAAAGTTGTCAAGTCAGTCTGATGGTCCTTGGAAACAGTCTGTAAATGTGGGTTTGAACCAGAGGAAGAAGACCTGCCCTTAGTGTTGGGCAGTTTGTGATCTTTTTTCCACTTCATTCTTCTGTTCTGAAACCAGATCTTGATCTGGCGCTCAGAGAGACACAAAGTGTGGGCTATCTCAATACGGCGGCGCCTAGTCAGGTACCTGTTAAAATGAAATTCTTTTTCCAGTTCTAGGACTTGCTGTCTGGTGTAAGCTGTTCGGGAGCGTTTAGGTTCCCCTCCGTTGTAATTGGGATTCACTGGGAAAAAAATACGGAGAACTTTACAAATCTAATCTTGACTTTCCGGTTCGACTTTACAAAACAAAACCTTACGAGCTGCGAGCATGTGGCCAGGCTGGATTCATCACAGTTGCTTACAATGGATGTGCTGCTTTCACCCTTATTTAATACAGGCGCTAAAGACACACCGAGCTAGGTAGGCTGGAAGCCTCTAAGAGGCTTCGAAAATGGAGTTTTCTCCTGCATAGAAAAGACCCACATGGCCAACGGCCTATTTCCTCAGCAATAAAAATTTATGACGAGTGTAATTGGCTACCTCGGTTTAAAAACCTAGTCCAGGCGCCTTGCGAGGACTCGAGCACCCATCTCTGAGGACAACCGCAAGCAGGGTAGAAGAGCAAAGTAAGAAGAGGATCCTTACCCGAGTTAACATGGACTTTCTTCATCCAGGGATAAACTACTGCTGGCTGCTTAACTGCTGCCCCGTTTGGGGGTTTGAGGGCCGGCTGCTGGCTGCAGGCGCGGGAGGTGGGCAGCGGAGGCGGCGGACAGTGCTCTGCCGGCCCGGGGAAGGGGCCCGGGGGGCCGGACTGCTCCTGCCCGTGACCCCGCGGCTGCACGGCGGAGCCCTGGGCATTGCTACAGCTAAAGGGCGGCTCGCTGTAGTTTGACCGTGGGTAGATTCCCTGGTGCTGGAAATCAGAGCCCTGCGAGGCACTGTAGTACTCTGAACCCTGCTCGGCTAGGTAGCTATTCTGCAAATATTCCTCGCAAGGAGGAAATTTGGGATCCACATACTTAGAGTTCACCATATACGAACTCATGGCCATTAATTTCTGAAGGTAGAAAATACTAATTTTTCTCGTGTTGTCTTTTTTTCTCCTTCCATAGAGCCCTCCTACTTGCTGTCAACTGAATAAAGTTAGGCGTGCATGTGACCGGCCCGGCCAATGGGGAGGCAGGGAGCTGATCACCGGATTTGTGTGCAGCTCATAATTTCCACAAATTTAACTAAATAATATACGTGTAATCAAGTGACCCCTCTCCGGCAGGTTTTACCCTCCGAACCAGATATCAGTGTTTTAGGAATATTCATCAAGCGACAGTCGCCTGCCTGACCCTCAGGTACAGCCAGCCTTTTGTCTGGGCTGACTTCGCTAACCTCTTATGCCCTTCCGTTTAATTTACCGGCCAGAATCTCCACCGGGGTTTGTTACGTTGGTTAAAATAAAATATCGAAAGAAATAAAGAGCGAGGAGCTGAAGTAGGTTTAAAAGGGAGGAAACTGATAAGGAGGCAAGAAAAAGAAAAGACATCAAAGAAGAGGGTAATATGATGTACAATAGATCTGTCCTGTCTTTGTCTCGCAGAGGTCATCCAAAAGTTACCAGAATTTAGTTCTGCTGAATAAAATTAGGCAATCAGTAACTTCTCATTCACTTTGCAAGCCTCAATATATACGTGTGTTTACGTATACACAGACACACACACACATATATAAGTATATACATATATGTGTATAAAATCACACAGATAACAAGAAACTGTTCACTTTTAACCACTAAAGTTCAGTCAATTGAACTGGAGATGTCATTTAATTATGTTTAAAATATCACAGGTTTAATGAGATAAATTCAGTCTTCATTCATCAATATCATTCCTGGAGCACAAGTAAATACATTCCAATGAGTCGAATGCTGCTTTTGCTGCTGTCGTAAATATTTTGATGAGATCTGAACACTTGACTGGAAAATTTTGCTAACGTCTGGCATATCTAGCTAATTTATAAGTATCTTTTTAAAGATTTATGCATTGTTTTTTTTTTTTCTTTCCAGAAAATTTGTAGCTCTTGTGAGATTAACTGTTTAAATTCACAGTCTATTAATGGCAGTTACGATTGAACGACAAATGAAATTTAAAGAAACCTTTCAATGTATAGTAAATATGAGAGAGGCAGCAAAACTTTTAGAATTTCTCAATACTCAACATGCACGTGTATTTTGATTCCGTCAGTATTTAAACTTCTAACCATTTGCAGAAAGGTGAAGTTTTTGCATCGACCATATATTCCCCTAGAATCGAATCTGTGACTATATGAATACCACACAAATTCGGTTCTACAGGGTATATATAGACAACGTAATAACATTCTGTTTTCATCTACAATATAACAGGTCAGTGCAATTCTCTTATTCCTTACTGTCTTCTGAGGAATGCAAACTATTCTGTTGGGATAAAGTTCTGAAATACGGATTTGCAGAAAGGTGGGATTTCAGAAAAGATTCACAGTGGTTATTACTGATGAAAGAGCTCTACGACTCTGCACCAATTTATAGCGACGAATTTCGACTAACAAATTCTCTGTAAGACCTGCTGATCACTTTAAATGCTCTGTCGTTTACATGCTTGCTACAGATAATGGAGGTTACCAGTCAAATTGCGCTGTTTACAACAATAATAGTTAAAAATCATACAGAAAAGAGGGTTTATCTATCTAGCCTAATACGGATCTGAAGAGATTTTACCTAATTAGAATTTCCCCCACAAAAGAATAAAAAATAAAAAATCGAAACAGAAGTAAAACAGCCGACAACAGAAACAGCGATTCGTGGAAAAGACGAGATTAAAGGCTGGAGTTAGTTGTTCTTGGGAAGAAGAGAATTTCCAAATTTACCTTCATCACATTATGCTGGTCTAGTTATTATCCCCGCTGGCTGCGTGTGAGCCGCAGCCTCGCACCCTCCCCAGGTTCTCCCCGCCGTAGCGTTTATGGTGAAGGGCAGGGCGAGAGGTCATTCGAAATCATTTACAAACATATCACAAAGTTTCATTATTTTTACTTTGGCGACAGCAGCACACAGGAGTACAAAAGTTCATGAATTGTGTCTGACCCAGCTCCTCTCTGCTGTCCCGCGGTCAACCTCTTCTCCTTCGACTATTTAAAGCAGGAACATAAGGACAAATAAGAGTGCGGGTGTGATACATCCAGCCACTGCGAAGGGCAGAACTGGGGGTGTTGCGTTTACCCGAGCGATATGTACCGGTTGGTCTGCTTGGCTCCAGCTCCCAGCTGCCTAATCTGGGGGATGCTATTTTTAAACATCTGCTTTCTGACGACTGCGGTGGCATCTCCTTCACAGCAAGTGCAACTAGAAACGATTTTGTGTCCCTAGTCTCTCTTTTCCCGGATTATTGAAATCTCCACCCAACTCTGTGAGCGGGGCGCCCCGTTGCACCCCCCCTCCCCGGGCGGGGGGGCCGCCGGCTGGACGGGGCGGGCGCAGCCCCCTCCCGCGCCGGGCTCGCACGTGGGCTCGCCCCGAGCCCCGACGGCCCTGACGGGGCTGAGCCGGCCCCGACGGCGCTGGGGAAGCAGCAGCTCCTGCCCTGCCTAATACTACACATTTTCATATTTGTTAGACGCTGTGACCTGCGTTTCACCTTATTGCACGACTTGCTCAGACAGGTCAAAGCCAAAGAGTTATTGATGAACAAAAGCGTTATATATTCACCTCCTGTTCAACTGCCCATACAAAATGCTTTTGATCTATCAGCCTTTTTGTATTCTGCTTCATAATCAGTATGCTAAATGTACGTTGGCAGAAAGCAAGAAATCCATACATTTAGGGCCGGCCCTGAGATAACATGCCAAGGGCATCGATGTGACGCAGGGCTGAGCTACAGGAGGAGGAACGTTACCTATGGAACAACATTAAAAACGCAACGCTGGAGGCAATTGTTTATTTCGTATTTAAAGGGCTCCGAAGCCAATATCGCAACACAAGGTAAAAAGAGAAAGAGAAGCCTGGCACGAAGTGGTGAAAGAGATGATTTTTCAGAAAGCGTGGAGAGGAAACAGGGAGAAACGCAAATAAACACGGCTTCACTCCTGTACATTCTCCCAGTCAGAGCGTGGTTTGCAGAAGCGGGGAGGGCAATATGTCTTTAATGAATCTTCAAATATCGCAGGCTTTCTTTTCCTCTTTGAGAGACAAGCCAGCCTCAGTCTGAAGCACCAGGACTAATGCATTTAGCTCCTTAGCGCAGCCAGAACGGTTCAACAGCATTTCCTGCTTCATATCTAACTGCTCTCTTCCCACCCATGCCCTCGCCCGCCCTCTGTCCCCAGTTCAGCTCATTCTGAACCACCAAAAATATGAAACGCACTAAAGGGTGCCCTCATAAGCTCAGCTATCCGTTTTCTCCCTTGTCTTCACAGCATTTTAATCCATGTTTGATTCTCACTTGCCCAGAGAGACTCTGTACCAGAGGATCAATGCTACTGCTTAGAATAGTGCAATTGCACCACTAGGCTAACAACTCGGCTGGCTAATGCTGACAACGTCCAAATACCATTACGCCTTTCATTCATTCATGATGCCACTTCAAACGCGGTTAAAATTAGATAACAAACACAACTCTGTTTTGAATCCCGTCTGGAAAAAAAAAAGAGGAGGAGTAGCCAAGATTATGAGACTCTGCGATATAACATGATAGATTCAGTATTTGCACGGGGAGGCGCTGTATAGTTCTACCAAGTTAAAACGGTAACCCTGCTAATTGCTTCAAAGTACTTAAGAGCAGTATGACACCTGTGCAGCCCTGTAACAAACCCTACGGAGACCGTACCTCTACTTTTGTTGCTGCCTAGGATTATCCAGGACATGATACCACAAACCGAATCACCAAGAGCATTTACATGCTGACATAATCTTTTTGTAGTAATATTCAGCAGGGATACGTCTGGTTTAATTGTTCCAATCTGAGGAAAAGAAGCAGTATTTTCAAGCAACTCCAATTCTGCAAAAAATGAGAGATTACTCACCATAGATGTCTTTCCATGCTGCCGAACCTGTTGCAATAAAAACGTTTGTTACTGTTATATTCCACATACGGGTGATATTTCTTTAGAACAGCTAGTGAACAGATTTGATAGATGAACACAGAGGAGAGCTGGTGGTACATCCTGCGAGCAGGCAGACTGATGGGGTGGAAGCCCCTTCCGAATGAGGACCACATTGCATACAGACAGTTTTTACGAACACATGCTTTCCCTGTGTCTGGGGTGTGATCTTTCACTTTTAATATTCATAGTCTTGATTTTATACCAGATAATTTCTAAAGGGATGAAAAGTCAGACCTCCCTCTTTCACTACTGGAAAAAAAAGAATGACAAAGGCCTTTTTTTGTTCTGCGGTAATTCAATCGCTTACAAATGAAATATTCAGATCACCTTTGCTAAACCATCACCCATAAAATGTCACAACATGGCATGCAGCATCGTATCCGTGCTGAGCATAGAAAGAAGAAAAAATTTACAGGAATAGGTCTCGGGTTACTCCAAGACAGATAGCCTTTAAGATCACATAATTATCCAAACATTAACCACGAGCCATGCGTCTTTGTTTGCGTTATAGAAGGGTAGATTTGACTTGATCTTTGCTTCAAATCTTTTAATAAATACATTCAACGATCACAATAAGGGAGGAAAAAAAGAAAGAAAAAAAAAAAAGCACACATTCAGTCCAGTGCTCCTGAAATGCAGCGTATATTTAAAGGTAAAATACCAATATAGGGGTCCTTTGCTGTAAGCAAATTTTCGCCTCTTCTTTTGCCTTCCTGCATTATCTTGGAGAGTTGTTGTATTACACGCAGAGCAATTGCCTAGGTAACAATAGTTCACTACATAGAGCTTCCCAGGATTGCTTTTTTTTTTTTTTTTTTTAAGTTCTCCCTACTCTGGATAACACTCAGAGCTTGCAAGAACAGTGGAATAATATTAGCAGTTCGGGACTAAACAATACTTTGCTGTTCCGTTCCTTTTCCTTTTTTTTTTTTTTTTTTTTTAAGGTTAGTTTCAAATAAGACGCTTCATCGCATTCAGAAATCTCGGACAGGGAACAGCAAGCTAATTGCAGCTTTTCCCTAGCTATTTGAGCTCTACCTGTTCTTTTTTTTTTCAGAGTAAAGCTCTTTTAACGTTTCCGGTATTTGTATCTCATTCGCATATAGTTTCAAGAGGCACAAAGGCATCGGAGCAACTCGATCACGTAGGTGGTTGTATGAAGACGGATAGCGGACTTACTGCGAGCTTCCCTCTGGCAGGGCAAACCTGGGAGCAGAGGTGTCTCCATGGCCGCACTCCCGCAGAAGGCTCCTTGCTAACACTTCCCCGATTACTGCTTCCAGGAACGAAAGCATCTGCACTTGTATGCTCTTAAACTAATTTATGGTGGGAATTATATTTTGGCTTGTCAACTCTCAAGCCATAAAACAAAGTTTATTGGAATCACGTGCTTCTAAATAGCCACTCAGGACCTATCTCTGTGGAACCATAAATAACCTTCAGCTTTAAACTTTTATTCGCTAAATAAAGGTTCGCTGAATCTGTCCTATAAAATGGGACTGCTTCAGAATAGCGGGGATGCGCGGAAGGTCAGGTTCGCGGCGCTAGCCGGCCTTTTAAAAAGGCATGTTGGAAGGAAAGCCGCTAAGAGGGGAGCTAGCGCTCCCAAATTGCTCTTGAGAAAGGAGCGAGTGCCTTTCGCCGTGCGTACCAATTCAAGCCTTTCTTTGCATCTCTTAGGGGACAGGGAAGCACATCGTCAGGAGAGAACAGGGAGGTAATCTTTGGGGGGGGAGGGAGTGCCCCCTTTCCCTCCCTCCGGAAGTTTATGATATTTTGGYCGGACGCCCCTGGAAAAATGGTTTTGACTCATTCATCTCCCAAACTGTTGCTCAGGCGAGTTGTGCCAGGGGCTGCGGGCTCTGCAGACACCCGCCGGGCGTTTGCAAGCGACCAAACTGCTGCAAACAGCCAGGGCACCGGGCTTTGGAAAGGGAGAAAGTGTGAAGCCTGCCACAATGAGATCTTTGAGGACTGGAACTTTAAGGAGGGTTATAAAACAATAAAACCGCCCTGGTGTGAAGGGAGCAGGGTGTGAGTTAGCAAATGAGAATTTCAAGGAGTCTAAGCACAGGAAGTCAAATGCCCCTGGCAGTCACGCAGCCGCCCTTTGCACAAAGCAAACCGGGCACCGGTCCCCGATCTGTCACGGCTCAGCCGAGGGAGTCGGAGCCGTCAGGAGCTGCGCGCCCGAGAGGCGCTCGCCCCTTCCCCGCGGCGGCAGCGCCGTCCGCCCCGTCGGGTCCCGCTGCCCACAGCTGCGGGCAGGCAGCGCCCAGCGGCGCCTCCGCGCCCGGCTCGGGAAGAGAAGCCAACTCCAGCTCCTTGATGGGGGGTGGCAGCTGGCTGGTGCCTGTCTAACGCGAGAGTTAGATCCCTCCTGGTCTGTGCATACTTGGCATCGCCATTTCCTTTCTCCGTGGAATAAATCTAGAAATACAAGCTTGAATTTGCCTAAAACAACTAGTTTAACTCTCGTCATAGTCTTTAAGTTGTTCAGGTCACAGTTGGTCAATCGTTTTTCCACCAGAGAGCAAGAGGCATCCTGAATTCTTGCAAATACCCTCTCTTTCCCGCATCTTCTTTACGATACAGGGTTATTTGGCGTTCCGTAGTTTTCCTTTTTCTGTGTAAATGCTTTAATCAAAGACATCGCCGTCATGCACTATTGATGGCCAAAGCTGTGGAACGGCTTTTTCCTCCTATGTCCGCTGCTGCCCAGGACCGCCGGCAGAGCCTGTGCATCAGGTGACATTTAAGGAGAAATGCATAGTCGGGGAAACTATGGGGCGGCCGCTGACACCCGAGGGGGAACGGGCTCCTCCGCGCCTGCAGCCTGACGGCGCGGCGCGGCCCGGCGAAAGGGCTGGGGCAGGGCCGGCGCCGCCGGTAGCCCGACTCGAAGCAGGGCGGGGGGCGGGGGGGGAGCCCTGGCCCGGACGGCCGGGCACTCCCCCCGCGGGGGCGCCCCCGGGTCCTGCCGGCGGCCGCGCTGGGCGGGCAAGTTCTCGACGGGGCTCCAGCCCGCGCTCTGGCCCAGGGCCCGGCAGCAGCGGGACAAAGAGGCGGGGGGGCCCTGGCAAATGCACCATTCTGACAGGCCTCCAGGGGAACCACTTTAGGGACAGGCATCTTCAAGAAGCCAGACGTGCCCGGTAGCCTGCAGTCGCTCACCGGCTGCTCCGCAGCACCCCTCGCCCCTCCACCCACACACACCCCGCGACGCCGCGGCCTGACGTGCGGCCGACTTGGCACGGCTTGGCACGGCACGGCACGGCACGGCACGGCACGGCTTGGCGCGGCTTGGCGCGCCCGCGGCTCCCCGCCGTCGAGCGCGCCCGCCGACCCCCGACGGGAGGCCGAGCGCAGAGGCGTCGGGAGGCGCTCAGCCAGCCGCTGTCTGACGGCCAGATGTGGGAACAGTTTCCCGGGGGAGATGGGAGAAAAGGCTATGGATCAGCATGTGAGGGGGGAGGGTGTAATGGGAAAGTCAGCATCTGATTCTACAACTAGATTCTCAGTCATCATAATCTGGTTTTCTCACATTTCAGTTGACTTTCCCATTGCACCCCACCCCCCGATGTTTTTAGCTCTCTTGGCCAGTCTCGAGGGCAAGACCCACGCATATAATGGCTCTGGGAACGAGACACTGTTCACCAGCTCTGCTCATGTGAGTTTGGGAAGAGATGAATCCTTGAGAAGGAAGAAAAACTGGCTGCACTGGGAGTCTCCCCAAGTGAAACATTAGCCCACTGGAAAATCGGGCAAGGCAGCGCAGAGCGTTGCGAAGGGAGCAGGTGCCGCAGCGAGGGGCGCGAGCAGACGCCAGCAGCCTTCGACACTCACTTTAATCGGAGCGGGAGCAGCAGCCCCCGGAATGGGTTTCCCGGCAAACGGCTGTCCCCAAAAGTGTCCTGGAGATCTTGGGATTGGAACTGGGAAAGGTGAGGTCGTGGGACAGTGAGAAGCTGATCAGAGAGTTACAAATCTCTGTGATCTAGGGGCAAGATTAAAGTTTCTGCAACTGAATAATTCTAACCCTAAGATTCTGAACAGGGGATTATGAGGATTTTCACATTTCCTATTCTAAAATGCAGATGTGAAAGTTGACTTTGAAGCTCTGGCTAGTTCATTCGCTAGGCTTTTATGACTATTCTCATTTTCGGGGACTGACGATCTTGAGATGGATAAGATATGGAATGAAGTAACCCCAAAATAATTGGTTTCCCTCTGGTAATTGTTGTGATAAAAGGGTTGGGAACATTGAATCGCATGTGTAAAACACTGTCTCTCTTGAAGCTACTTGACAGACATGAGCACCAGCATGCTACCCCGAGGACCATACGGTCTGGAAATGACAGGCTCCATCTCTGACTTTAAAGACCTACTGAGCGCCTCGGTGGCGTCCAACGCATTAGCTCTCGATGCTTTTATCGTAACTTCGACCTCTCTGCAGACACCCCCGCGCCCACGGCCTCGAAAAGCTGGATGTGGGCATGCAAAGGCCCCTCGCCCCGAGGGCGCCGTCCCGGGGCAGAGCAGGCCCTCGGGTGGCGGCGGAGCGAGGGGAACCGCGCCCGGAGATCAAAGGGGGGCAGCGGCGGCGGGCGCGGCCGCCCGAGGTGCGCGGGGGCAGGAGGGCGAGGAGCACCGGGAGGGACGCGACGCCGGCCGTGGGAGCGCCCGGCCCGCCGGGAGCCGGGGCCGCCGGGGTCACGTCGGGGCACGGCTGGGGAAGGCGAGCCCCGAGGGCGGCAGGTGGGACAGAGGCGGGGAAAGCCGCAGGTTTCGGGGCCTGCAGCGCGCAGGGGACGGGGAGCGCGCTATGGACGGGGCCTGCCGGCGGGGAGAGGTGAGTGCGGGCAGCATCGCTGCTCTGGCACCGACATCAAAGGGGCAGCGAAGGACACGGTGGCTGCCCGACATCAAAGAGCGGGCTGGTGCCGCGGGAGGCCGGCGAGCACCTCCTCTGAGCGCTGGCGAGCCGCCGGGGCCGAGGCGGGTCTGCCCCCACCTCGGGGCGCACGGCTCCGCGGGGGCCCGGGAGCCGCAGGGGGCCGGAGGGCTGGAGGTGCTGGGAGAACTGGCGCCCAGCTGGGGGGCGGCTCTGGGGACGGGGTGAAGACGCCCAAGAGTCGCGGGGGGCCCAGAGGGGGGCGGACCGACGGCTCCAGCCCTCCCGCGGGCTCCCCCTCGGGGCGGGCAGGGAGAGCAGGGTGCAGCCTGGCCGGGCCGGGGCCGGGCAGCGGGGGCGGGCGAGGCGGAGGGCAACTCTCGGAGGCGCGGAAAGCGGCCAGGCTTGTCCTACAGCGCCTTCTCCTGGAGGAGGGGGTGGCAGACGAGAGGCTGGCGGCGGCGGCGGCGAGGGGCTGCCGTG
>NW_020447309.1:1175714-1184294 GCF_003343035.1 Apteryx rowi
CCGCACCCTCGACGGGCACGTCGGTGCGCATCGGCCGGGCCCGCTGTCCGGGCGCTGTGGGCTGCCCCCCCCCCCGGCACTGGGGGACCCCTCCCCCTTCCAGAGCATGTGAGGAGATTCCGCGTCTGAGCAGAGCCCGCTGCCACTGAAAGCACTTTTATTGCCTCTTGTCTCTAGTGGAGAGCCTTCCTCCACGCTAAGCCCGGCCCAATCGACTTGCCGCAAGGTTTATTGTGCCTCATCTTTTTCTTTCACTTCCTGTTTTTTCCTCTCCCACTACCAGCAGCATTGACTGCCGCACTGCAGTAGAGCCGTAAATACCTTTAACAGCTGCCTGCCAACCAAGGGGTGAAATACTGTCTTTGTTCGGATTTTTTTCTGCCCCCAGAGCTCATAAAAAACACGTGAGAAATATATTTGCGTGCAAAAGAACAATATTATTGGGAAATAAACGAATCGGCGGGGTTTGCGGCTTTAGGAGCACAAAACCAATATATATTTCTTTGCTCAGTCTCATTGGGTTTCTGGGGTGCGCAGTTCGCATCGCCTCCCCTGCTTGCACCAGACCCCGGCAGGCTCAGGCAGCAGAAGGTGCACTGCCCTGCCCGGCACCTTCCAGCAGCTAAGTGGGAGCCCAGCCTGACTGCCCAAAGGCAACCAGCCCCAGGGATACCTGGTACTGCCAGGCAGCGCACACCGCAATTTCCTGGCTGTTATTTTTGTTGTTGTTCTTTTGCAGCACGTACGTCAGTAAAGTATGGGTTAGGAATAGTCTGTTTCCTTTGAAAAAATGAGATGAGTCATAAATTCTGTTAAACACGTCGGAAAACGAAGCAGGTGTGAGAAAGCTGGATGTGAATTCGGTATTCCAAAAATTGCAGTGCACCAACACATCTACACAGATACACGCTCTCGCATTATACATACATATAACATATATATACACGTACGCTCATCATATATACCATATATWTTATATATACACAATTTGTTATGAATACACGCACATAGGTATATTTAAGAGCATACACATATGCATGCGTGCTTTAGTTTTAATGAAAGAAAGAAAAAAAAGACACGCAAGAAAAAGAAAAAGACAGGAAGGAAGGAAGCCGTTTGAGAGGGAAAGAAGCTGAACTTCTAAATAAACCAGTGTGCTCATAAATGCATATGTGTATCCGTATGTGTCAGCATATGGACACACACACACACACACACGAATTCGTTAGAATATCCTGCTTTTGTTTTCTTCTTTTCCCCCAGGCTATTAATAATTTGAAAACAGCTCAAGGACAGGGTTTTTCGCAGTTTTTGGAGAAATTTATTACCAACTAGCTACAATAATTACTATGTCACCTAGGAGGGATTCTCGAATTAAAGTTAACATAATACACGCTTTCCCAGTTACTCCTGAAAACTGTTGCTATGCTAAAAACGATTCTTCCCAAAAAATTCCAAAGTCACTTAGCAACTCAGTGCAACTAGTTAGTTGGAGCAAATAAGTATGACGGAAAAGATATCCTATAACTTATTGCAACTGGGCTSCGGCTTAATAGACTTGGTAGGTACCTGAGAATGGATTAAAGAATTTCTTCTGCGGCTTCAGAGTATGTATCCTGGACATGACCCACACATTTCCACCTTCACGGGCCGCCCTGGTTATGGTTTAATAACACATTTTGCTTTACCGTTAAGTAAGTGGCTGCTTTCGAGGTAAACGACGATTTGCTAAATTCCTCTAGTGCAGTGGCACAGGCTCTGTGCATGTAAT
The DNA here is from genome assembly GCF_003343035.1 of Apteryx rowi. NCBI lineage: Eukaryota > Metazoa > Chordata > Aves > Apterygiformes > Apterygidae > Apteryx > Apteryx rowi. The sequence continues at coordinate 1,177,486 of NW_020447309.1, forward strand.
GTCATGGTGCATTTCCATCACTGACCAAAGTTGTAATCACAAAATACAAAGCAACATTTTTTCTACATTAACAATTCGAAAATGAGGAGGAAATACATATTTCTAAATCATATACATTCTACAGAATGAAGTAGAGGTGTAGACACGGATGTATACACGTATACATAGGCAAGGCAGATACGAGATATATACACGTATATCGGTAAAGCAGATAAAGTGTCTATCCCACCTACATATTTCAAGATAAGCCTAGTTTTTTAAAACTTATCCCTGATTTAGACACCCGTGATTTCCACGTGGCAGTGAGAAACAGTGGTGCTGCGCTGGGTGCGTTTTGCGCGGAGCGGCCGTGCGGGCGCCGCCGAGCCTGCGGGTCCCCGCGCCCCGCGCCCCACCTTCGCGCACTGCCAAGGCAGCGCCTGGGGCCGCGTGTCCCCAGAAAATACCCCCCCCCGGGCCGGGGGGGCCCCTGCCAGCCGCCCCGGCTGCCTCCGCCCCGCAGCGGGCCGAGAGCCCCCTGCCGAATAAGGCTCTGAGGGCTGGGGATGCAGCCCCGGCGGGGGAAGGCACAGTACAGTGCGAGGAAGGACGTCGTAAAATTTCCTGGCAGCGCGTGGGGAGGCTCGCCCGGCCCCGCACAGCCCCGCACGGCCCCGCACGGCCCCGAGCCGCCCCCGGGCCGCCCCGCGCCCGCCGCCCCCCGCGGCGCCCAGCGCCCCGCTCCTGCTCGGAAACACCTGTTAGGCTTTAAAGTTAGGGCCGTAACGGGCAACCAAAGCGCACAATCACACACTGCGCTTCGGCCTGTCAGGGGAAGAAAAGGGAAAAAAAGGAAAAAAAAACGGAAAAGGGCCTTTTATTAGAAGTCACCTCCGCGGCAGGCGCTGCGCCCTGCAGCCCTTCTTCCGCGGCTCGGCGCGGAGGGCCGCGCTCGCCGCGCCGTCTCCGCGCCTCACCGCGCGCCGGCCGCCGCACCCGCGGCGCAGCCACGATCAGCGACAATAACAGCCATGACCATAACAGCTATAACGGTGCTAGCGATAGCGATGAGGGCAACAGTAACAGCAGTGATGGGGGGCTCCGGGGGCACAGGTGGCAAAACGGAGCTGGAGGGCGGGGGAGCGGCGCCGCGCTGCGCTGCGCCCGCGCTGCGCTGCCTGGCGCGCGAGGTGCCCGGTGCGCGGGCGCGGGGGGCCCGCGGCCAGCCCGGGAGAGAGCCGAGTCCTTACCGGGTCGCGGCACTGCCCGCCTGCGGTGGAGCCCTGGAGGGTCGCTGTAATCCATTTTGCGCCCGCGTAGCAATCCGAGCCGCGGAGGAGAGCGCGGTAGCGGGGGCGGGAAGCGGCGGGCCAGGAGCGGGGGGCGGGAAGCGGCGCGGGGATCCGCGCAGCCCCCCGCGGGCGCGGGCGAGGACACGTCGCGGGGACGGGGAAGTGTCACCGCGGCGGCGGCGGGAGCGGCCGCGGGTGCGGGGGAGCCGCGGAGCAGCAGGGAGCGGGGCACAAACATCGCGGCGACTGCCATACACCTCCGCGGAGACAAAGGTTAGGAAAAGAGGGGCTGAGGCTCTCCGAAGGCAGAATGCAGGGGGAAATTCGCCAGGGAAATCAGGAAAAGGCCATGAAAGCGCTCGCTGCCTGCACATGACCAGCCGCAGCCAATGACGAGCCCAAATAGGTCATAAAAAGGTCTATTACCAAGTTGTAAATTTTCTTCAAACAAAAAGGAATTTACTGCAATTCCTTGCGGATTTTGCACATACTGCTTCCCAGCGCCATGTTTCTTTCGCCTGCGCGCTGCACTTTTATTTACTCGCTCGTCCCGCCCGCCCGCGGCCTGCGCGCCCCGGCGCGGTGGCGGGGCCCGCGGGCGCGGGCCGGGGCGCGGAGGCTCCGCGCGGGGCGGGGGCCGCGGCACAAAACGGGGCGCCCCTCTCTCTCGGCCCCGCCACGTTGCCCCCGGGCTCCGTGTCCGTGTCCGCAACGAAAGGGGGGCTCCAGCCCGGCTTTCTGCCCCTCTCGCACGCTACGGTCATAAAAGAAATCATATTTGCTTTAGCGCCCACTACTGAAGCCGAAGTCGTCGCTGACCTAAAAATAGCCTGAGCCGAATTAATGCCTTTTCCCTAACGGGAAGGTTGTGGTTCCCACAGGTTGCTCGGGGCACTGTCATTGAGCTGGGGCTCCCTGCGCCCTTCCCGGGCCGGGGTCTGCCCCACCTCAAATACACGTTTCCTGAGGCCCTTTGGACCTGGAGGGAGCAACGGAATGGACGAATTTTGTTCCTCAGAAAATATTCGAAATGTCTAAAACCTCCCCCGTGTCCGTAAGGCATGGTTGGCTCACAGACTGAGAACTGTGGGTGTTTCTACTCAATTTTTGCTTTAGAGAATAGCAGCACCTCTCCATCAGGAGCCTCCATGTGGATAGTACCTGTCTGGAAAACAGAGATAACAAAAATAAGCATTCCTAAAGATTAAGGATTTTTTTTAACACGCTACTACAGCGAGTTAGACATTAGTGAAAAGCATAAACGTGCAATATGTCCCCTGACAAAGACATCGTGATTTTTCCCGGTGGCTTTGTAATACATATGACCAGGCAGAGCTGGACAACGTGGGAACAGAAATATTTCGCAGAAACCAAAAGTGCGGTGTGTCTAAGCTGCGGCATTAAGAAATGGCTTCTCTTTGCCGCTGCTGCAACCACTCGCACATCTCCAGCATTTCCCTTCCCAAATACCACTGCTTGCTCCGTAACTCGATGGCCCCGATTTTACGGGAGGGATCATTAACCTCCCGGGCCAATTCCTGCCTTACTTCTCTTTTTCTTAGCAGGACTCCAAGTAGAAAGGAGGGAGAAATACAGCTGCCAGGCGGGAAATACCGTAATAAGTACAGAGAAAGACAGCTTTTTGCTTGAAGAAATAAGATATGGACACTCCCGTTGCTACTAGGCCTTTGCAAATGGTGTGTGCACAAGGGAGTTAGCTTGTTTCTATGTGGCTGGGTTCCCAGTCTGCCCTGGGAAAGCAACGCTAACGGAAACTTCATCAGGAATATTTTAATTTTATTCTCTTTGTCTGGAAAATAAAAGCAACTACGGCAGGAGCCCATTCCCAAACAAATATTCGCCTAGAAAATTCTTCATTCAGATGTATACGTCTCCGTTATATATTTTGTCAGTGCAGCCACCATCCACCTCGCTAGGATTTGCAGGAGGCGGAATCAAAATGGCTTTCTCTGCGGCAGGGCTGCCCTGTATTACTCTGATTCAATAAGCCTTGGCCATAAACGCCGCAGAGAAGAGATCCTTATTTTGTGCCCGGAGACCGAACCCCTCTGTGCCCCTTAGAGCTGGTATTATTTTAAAACTCCGTTCTATTTTCTGTTTCAGACGATTGAGTTTCCTTAAAATCGCTGCAACCAGACCCACATCCTTCCTGGACACTAGGAGTACTGGTGTATTTATGCAAATTCATGCAGCAAAATGTTTACTTCACGGCTTTGCTGCAGTTTCCACACGTTCACAGGCTTTAACCAATTACGTGATTAAAATAAAAACAGAACAATAACTTCTCCCGCCTGTGCCTCCCTCCAGACCCGAGGCATTGCAGGAATTGAAGCGTGCCCTGCATTGTTGCTGGGGTCTGGGTGGGGGGGAAAGGGGAAGAAAAAAATAAATTAACCAAACTAGTCGTATCGGTCCCAACGCCAGGCCAACAAGCCCGAGCAGTTCGCGCGGGGTCGGGCCCGTGGAGGCGCCCCTCGGTGGGGCGGACGCGGAGGGATGTGCCCGAAGCCCCAGCCGGCCCCGGCCCCGGCCCTGGCCCCGGCTCCATGCGGCGCTCCGGCGGCCCCGGCCCGGCCCGGCCTGGGCACGGCTGCTTCCCCGGCGGCCAGCTTAACGTCGGGGACGCATTTTCGCTCCGCTTGGCGCGTTCCCTTGAATGAACCATCACTCATGGAGGCATGAGGCGGAGAGGAAAAATTAAGCAGAGATCTTGGTGAGGATTTAGTACCTCATACCTCCGCGGGGTATTCCTAAAAAGGGCTGCTCTCGGCCGTCCTGTCAGATAACGCGATCTGCGGGTCTCTGCCGCGGAACAAGAGAAAAGGGGAGGGAAAGAAGAGGGGGGAGATCAATTAAACCGTTTTCCTGACGGGAGCGGGCCGCTCTTGCCGCGGCGTGCGGGCAGCTGCAGCGGCAGCGCGAGCAGGGCTGGGCCGGCGCCGCGGTCGCGGTCGCGGTCGCGGTCGCGCAGCGGGGCGGAGCGGGGCGCAGGGGGCAGCTCGCACGGCCCCGTGCCCGCGTGAGGCAAGTGGAAACAGCCCGGCCGTGGCGGTGCTACTTGTGTGCGGAGGGAAAATATGCCCCTTTTTGCGGCTTACGCGCGATTTAGGACCTCAAACCCTCACAGCACCTGAGAAATGTCCGTGCCAGGCGGCCAAACCTTTGGATTTCCCTTCTGCTCCGGGGTGTCCGGGGGAGGCCGAGGCCGGCGCCCGGTTTTGGCCGTGCCTTGTGTCGCAGGAGCCGGAGCCCCGCAGCGGCCCCGCAGCAGCGCAGCTCGCTGCTCTCGGCCCCGGGCCGCGTCCGTGCGCCCCGCGCTCCTCCGGCGCTGCGCGGCCTCCGCCCCTCTGCGCGGCGCCCCGCGGCTGCGGAAGGGCAGCGCAGCGAAAGGCCCCGCGGCCCGTGGCCAGGGGGCCCAGCTCGAGGGCCGAGGTGCCTGGCGTGGGGCCGGCGAGCTGCCGAGCCGTGGTTCGAGCCAGGCCTCCGCACCGCGGAAATCCGTGGCAGGCGGCTCCTGCACCCGGCGGGCAAACCCAGGCCCCCGTCCCCAAAATGCCGGTGGCTGCCGCAGGCTGGGCYCCGGGTTACACGAGGTTTCTGATCGAATACGCCATGCCGAAATCGCACGGAAATACCCAGAAGAAGGTTAGGGGAAAGGCGGAGGGAAGAGTTAGTACCGAGAAGCCTCTGAAGGTTATTGGGGGAGCCGATTAAAAAAGGGATATTAAGAAGCTGATAAATTTTATATCTGAATAAATTTGGTTTATTTAAATCAAATATCAATAGCAGAAGGTTAAATATATTTCTAAGATCTTCAAAATTTATAAAATTTATTTAATTTACTCAAGATAAGAACAAAAATTAAAATAGTACAAGTGCACTTGTCTTGATTAATAAAGCATTGTTAAATGTCTCGCTTATTGGTACTTATCATTAGGAAGTTTATGTCGTTGCCCGCAATCACCGTGTTTTAACATTGCAAAAAATATATATATATTTATATCATTAGAAACGTCTTGCTACAAACTCTGTATCAAATTTCCAATAGGAGCAGATGAACTGTTAAATCTAGATAATGTTCCGAACACGGTTAAAAACAAACAAACAAACCAAAAACAACAGAAGCACCCGAAGCAGAGGGACAAGCGGAGGGACACGGGGGTCACTCGTCCCACAGGGCAGGACCTTTTACAGCGAGAGGATCGGGCCGAGATGCCGCGATATGGCGCTCGTTTTTTTTTTGATAGACATTCACAAAGGTTTTTAAGGCAAAATTTAATTCGTCTGGCCTTCAGCTCTTTCTTCTTCCAGATCATGTGCTTCCTTTTTGGCCTCCCCTTCCTTTCCCTCCTGTCTGGAAGCGGGGAATTTGTCCTTGTTGTTCTCTTTTTTCCATTTCATCCTCCTGTTCTGAAACCAGATCTTTACCTGCCTCTCGGTGAGTCCTAGTGCATGGGACACTTCGATCCTTCTCTTCCTGGTCAGATAGGGGTTAAAAAGGAACTCCTTTTCCAGCTCTAAAGTCTGGAATCGGCTGTATGTTTGTCTTCCTCTCCTCCTACCAGGCGCTGCTGTTTAAAACAAAAACACAGGATTTTGGTGGTTGCTGTTGCCGTACAAAACAAGGCGTTCAGCAGTGGAGCCAGAGAGCGAGCGAGGGCTCCGGTCCCTCTAGGAACCCCTCGAGAGAAGCGACACAGAAAACGAGGGGAAAAAAGCGGAGGATACGGAGAAAACCAGAGCCATACACATGTGTGCAGGAAAAAAAAAAAAAAAGCAACAGCAGATGCATTAAGCGCCTCCGCTCTCACCCTGCGTCGGAGTTTACGGGACCGAGTTTACGGGGCCACTTTATTATCTGGCAACTAGCACCCCCCGGCCCTGCAGCGTTTCTGTTCAATCAGGAGGGTGAGGATCATGTCAGCTACGCCTGGGTGCCCGAAAGGCGAGTTTAAGGCTACTCGTGGTGTGGCAGCCGCCTTCTGCAGAGGTTTCTGCTTGCTTACTGTATTATTTTATTATCACGAGCTATCGCGGTTATAGGACACGCGGAGAAAGAGGCAGGGAGAGCGGGAGGCAGAGGGAGAGGGAGAGAGCGGGAGGCAGAGAGAAAGAAGCAGGAGGAGGAAAGAAAGTTTCAAACTCAGACGTGAGATGGAAGCAAATTTTTACTGCATCCAACCTTGTGGTCTCATCCAGGGAAACATTTGAGCAGGAGACGAGCTCTGATTTAAGTGGTCTGGTTCCTCGCCAATATTAGCACTGGACGATTTACAGTCAGGATATTGTACCAGCTCGGCCTCTTGCTGTGTCGTAAAAATCTGCTGTCTCTGTAAGTTATCGTATCCGTAAAATTTAGCGGGCTCCCCGTGACAGGTAACCCCGCTGCAGGGGGCAGGAGGCGGAGGCGCGGCGGGGGGAGGAGGAGGCGGCTGGTAGGCGGCCGTGGGGCTCCCCCCGGCCGGGTGGTAAAAGTCCCCGGCGGCGCCGCCGCCCCCCGCCCCGCCGGGCGCGGGG
>NW_020447309.1:1185850-1186850 GCF_003343035.1 Apteryx rowi
CCGAAGCTGGAGTCCGCCCTGTTTTAAACAGAGACGAAAATGTAGGTGAAATATTATACAGGCCCCCCCAGAGCCACGTGTGACCGTCTGGTGCGAACTGACAAAAAATACTTGTGGTTACGAAAAAGCGATGGCGGGCTCCTTCCGCAGCAAATCCCTGCTCCCCGCCTCCCCTTCGCCTCCATGTCCAACACACCGGCGATGCCACTCTCTTTGTCTGGGTGACCGGCCCGGTCCCGCGGGGCCGCCGCTGCCGCCGCCCCGCCGGGCCCGCCGGGCCGGGAGGGGCCCGGCCCGCAGCGACACGGCTGCCCGCGGCCGCAGCCCCGCGGAGCTGGAGGGCTCCGCGCCGCCCGCGGCTCACGTCTTGGCCAGGACAGCCCGCCGCGCTGGGCCCGAGGTGCCCGAGAGCCGGGGTATGCCCCCCGCAAACGGGGCACAGTGACCCCCCCCCCCCCCAGTGCCAGCCCCGGGCCTGGCTCCGGCACCGCGAAACGCTCAGCGCGGCCCAAGCGGCGGGGCCGGGGCGGGCCGGGGCTCCACTGCCCCTTCCGCACCCGCGGAACGGGGCCGCCAGACGGGCCGGGGCAGCGTCAGGCCCGCGCTCTCCAGAGGCGCTGCGCCCCCAGCGCGCCGCGCCGCCTCGGCACCCGCGCAGCCCGGCGCGGGACACGGCGAGGGGAATGGGAGAGGCGCCGCAGCCCCCGCGCCCCCGGGGGGGGCACACAGTTTTTCGCCGCTATTACGGGAATACAGCGGCTAGCCCATTACAAGAGCGCAGCGGCCATGCAGCGAGCCGCAGCGGAGGGCGGGCGCGGGGCCGCAGAGGGGCTCTCTGGCGGAGGCAGCKCCGGGGCAGCGAAGCCCCCCAGCTGCGCGCAGCGCGGAGGCACAGTGGCTGCTCCACGCACGGGTGCGGGACAGCCTGCCGGCCCCCAGCACCGCGCACCCCGTCGGGTCCCCAGTCCCGCGGCCACCGCGGCCGCCCGCGTTGATATGC
>NW_020447309.1:1193024-1195012 GCF_003343035.1 Apteryx rowi
GCCGCGGCCCCTCCGGCCCCGCCCGCGCAGCCCGCGCGGAAAGGTGCTGCCGCCAGAAGGCAGCGGGGCCGCGGCACCGCGGCGCGGCCGGGCACAGCGGTCGGGGGTACGACACATCGCCAGGCCACGCTCCCGGTCATGAAAAGCTTTTTCTTTTCTTTTGTTTTTGTTTTTTTTTTTCTGTTTTCTTCGCAGTTTACGATGCCATTTTTTCAGCACATTTCGGTGACCCTCTTTCAATTTTTTGCCAGTGCCATAATTAACTACATACAAAGAATGCCTCTCATTTACACATGGCAGCCAGCAAAGACGACTGAGCTTTGAAGACCGCTGCTATCGCGTTTTCGATCATGTTTCCCCACATATAACACCACGAATACTCCATGTGTGGTAGTTTCAGAGTTATACGTTTTTGTCTTGAACTTGTTATTTTATTTGCCATTGAATTTATGTATTTATTGATTGATTGATGTAAACGAAAGTAAAGATGAATCTTTGTTTACCCCAGTTTCATCACACATGCCTTAGAATTATTTGGTATAATGCGTTTGCGTGTGCACGCGTCTGTTCATATGTACAAACATATATTAACACAACCAGCAGATAGGAATTAGATTATTGCTTAGTTTGACGTAAAAAGTAATTTAAGTGGAAGAATTGCGTTTCGTAGTTCGAGACGTTTGATTTTCCGTCTGCCATTTTGAAATAAACACACATAATATTAGAAATAGGTTAAAAAAAAGAGAGAGAGAAAATATACAAGGTTAAATCTGTCATTGTGCCTGAGATAAAATATTAAGACGAGATGGTATGGGCTTGGTGACAATTTCTTACCAGAGCCTCTGCTAGAATCACCATAATGAAGTGTCCTGTGGCAAGAATATTGTTTACATGTTGTTAGTTATAGATCAATCCCCCCAAATGGTTATTTTCAAAAATATGGACGCTATCACGGTAGGATTCATCATGGGAGAAAACCCAATAAAATACATTTCAACAAATCGGTCGACTTTGTAAAATCTCTCAGTTTTGTGACCTTCGGGTCTTTTTTGAGTCTGTCGCCTTGGTCCAACGCTGACATATTGAAATTTATAGTTCAAGATTTTAAGACCTAGTTTGTCTGCATTTTTGCTTTTTTTTCCTAACAAACACAAACATCAAAATAAGGTGGTTTCAAAGAAAAGCACCACAGCATATCGTAAACTCATTAGCTCCAGACGTCTAGCCATCTCAATGGTTTTATTATAGCACGGTTCTTCCTGTTTTAAAAGAATTATAGGTATCTTCTCGACAATGGATGGGAAGCAATGCAACACCTTTTCCTGGCACTCTATGCTTTTGCTCCCTTTTTTTTTTGAGAGGTAAAAAAACCATTAAACACCGAGTCTCTCAGCTCTCCCCTTAATCTTGAATTAACCGAACTGCTCGTAAATATTTACGGGTCCTTCATTTTAATGGTTGCTCTTTAAACAAAGCATTTTTTACAATGAACTTCATCTCAATTATCTTGATAAAGTCATGTGTGTTTATAAATGCTGTAAGCATGAGACGTTGCTAAATGAGCTCTCACCAACAAAGCCGACCGTTTGGAAGGAGCCGTGTCCTGCCAGAGCTTCCTAATGTTCAGATTAGAGAGCACAGAGATTAGAAACGGCCAAAAAAGGTTTAAGCGAACAGGCATCATTTTGCTTCCTTGGCTCTGGAAGACTGTTCCGCAAATATTTCCTAAATTATCCCAAGAGATCCTCCGTGAAACTTCGCTGATTTTTGAAAGACAGCTTGCACGTAACGCGTTTTCAGGACTGATAACGCAGTAGGCGTACCTCCAACACACAGCCCGAACCAGCCCCTCCGCGCCTGACCTCTAAGAGCAAATGGCTATTACCAGAGGGGAGAAAAAATGTGATTTTTCTAAAGCGCTTGCTGCTGGCGGAGGGGCCGCGGCTCTGGGCTCTCTGCCTTGGCGGCGCGGAGCGCGGCTGCGGAGC
>NW_020447309.1:1195032-1198125 GCF_003343035.1 Apteryx rowi
GCCGCGGCTCGGGGCCCCGCGGGAGGCGCAGGCGGCGGGAGGCGGCGAGGCGGGCGCACACATTTCTCTTACCACGGCAGCGCTCGCGTTTGAGCATGGCAGACTTTATTATGTAACAACTGACAACAATTACAACAGGTCTTCAGTTAGAAACATGTGGTGGTTAATACAACATTTACCGGGATTAAGAACGCCAGCTAGCCAGGGGAACGGGAAAATGTTAGGCCTATCGAAAACTGCTTCAAGTATGAGACAACCTCCTAATAGTGCASTAAAGGGGAAAAAAATCTCATGGCCTCGCTGTGACATTTATTGCAAAGGAGCAAAATTCAGACCTAGAAAGCAGGTTTTGGATAATGTTTCCTTTTAATAAGTCATGGACAACACAACACCCCCATTGATTTAAGCAACTGTAATTTAATATATATTTTATTATCATAATTATAATTATTTTCCTTACCTTTATTTTGGCAAAGTATCTATCTAGACTACCTCACTTTTAAGAAACATGTCAAACATTTAACATTAGATAGAGTTCCCAAAGCTAACGTGCACTCACAATATCATCAACCAGACGGTCTGGGAAGGAGGAGGGGGGGTGAAGCGACTCTGAAAAACACGTTGGCGAGCAAGACAAAATTTCCCCAAATACCTGACATAGACCACGTTTCACTTCTATCTAAAAAAGACCAGATTGATTTAAAGTTCCTGGGGTGGGGTGGGGGCCGCAGGAGGAGGAGGAGAAATGCATCGGGGCTAAGGGGGGAAGGGTGAAAAATAAAACCAAACCAAACAAAAAAAAATCCCAAAGCAATATCCCCCAACTGCATTTCTACCCCAGCGTTAGTCTCCTTTATTGCCTTTCTCCTTGTTCATCTTTTTCATTTTCATTCTTCTGTTCTGAAACCAGATTTTGACCTGTCTCTCTGTGAGATTTAAAATCCTAGCTACTTCGTAACGGCGGTCTCGAGTGAGGTACATGTTAAAGAGGAATTCCTTTTCCAGTTCCAGAGTTTGATACTTTGTATAGGGACAACGCTTTTTCCTCGTTGAACGAGCGTGGATCCAGTTTGCTGCAGGGTTATCTGGAAGAAGGGAGGTATATAGGGAAGGGGGGGGGGGAGAGAAAGGTCGTTAAATTAATTTAACGAAGGATGGACTGTTTTCACAACTTTGGAGGAATTATCATAAAAGCCTTAATGCCCCAGTCTGTTTACTGTACAAATGATGTCTTGATGGTAGGTGGTTATGTGGAGTCTTTTATGGGTGCTTGTTGCTGCTTGCGCTGGGGTAGGCGTCTAGACGTTTTTATAGGTTAGTAAAACTATCAGTTTTGCACATTCGAGCCTTACAGATTTCGGCAATAAATCAAAGGGGCAATTTCTTTCTTTCTTTCTTTCTTTCTTTCTTTCTTTCTTTCTTTCTTTCTTTCTTTTTCTCCCTCTCTCTCTGTCTCTCCCTCTGCCTCTCTCTCCTTTTTTTTTTTTTCCACTTACTTGGGTCAAGTTGCTGCTGTTTCTCCTCCTTCAGATCGCTGCTCGGGCTGGGGTTGTGGCTGCAGGCGGCGGGGTCCTTGGAGCTGCTAGCAGCCGCCTTCTCCCGGGGCTCCTGGAGGAAGGAGCTGCACGTGTACTCGGGCACACCGATCCCCTGGGACTCCCGGGACGAGGAGCACTCAGTCCTTTTGGAGGAGGAGGAGGAGGAGGAGGAAGACGAGGAGGCGGCTGCTCCCGTCTCAGGCTTTATCCCGTAGTGGCGCCCGTTGGAGGAGCCGGAGCTGGACGCGGAGCTGCCGCCGCCGCCGCCGCCGCCGCCGCCGCCCGGGAAGCCCGGGAAGGGCTCTATCCATGAGCGCACGTAGCGGCCGGTGTCGCCGGCCCCTAAGTGGGGCTGGTGCATGTAGGGGTGGTAGATCCCGGTCATTGCCGCAGACGGCTGAGGGTGAACCGTGGACCAGGAGGTGGAGAACACGGTGGATTTTGGTGCAAAGCTACAGGAGGAAAAATCTGAACTCTCTGCAACACCTGATGGCCTGGAGGTCGCACTGTGACCTCCCTGGACGAATCTACTCCCGTAAACTTCTTCGCTTTCATGGCCTATGAGAGAATCGACATAATAGTTACTTATGGTGCCACTAGACGACATTTTAGGCTCCCCTCTTAGTCATATAAAAGGTTACACTGTTAACTGTATATGATACCCTCCCTGAGAACAATCGTAGTATTTTGCAGACTGCAACCCTCAACCATTGGTTGCGGAGCCCACGTGATCATATTTACCAATACTGGGAGTAAATCAATCCGCTAAACTGGGGCTGCTGTGATTAAAAAAAAAAAAATCATCATCAACAACAGCACCCGCACAGCGCGACCCGCCGGGTGCGCGCCCGGACCGCGCCGGGGCCGCCCGGACCGCCTGCCCTGCCTGCCCTGCCTGCGCCGCTTCCCCGCCGCCCTGCCCTGCCCTGCCTCCGCTGCCCGCCCGCCGCGCTCGCTGCCGCCCGCCGGCACTGCCCGCTGCCGCCCGCTGCCCGCTGCCCGGGGCGCGGCGGGTGTGGTCGCGCCGGCACCCCCGGCCGCCGCGGGCGCGGACTATTTCTTCACCTCCTTTGAGTGATTTCTGCCATTCATTTCTTAATCAATGAGAGGCAGGGTGTTTAAATAAATCCCACAGCCTGGGCTTGCTAATCACACTCCAAGCTGCCGAGGAAACCCGCTGGGAAGGAGGGATTCTTGCCTGTAAAAACAAACCATCGCAAGCTGGGACTGTAACGACTTCTCATAAAACAGGAAAATGTTACTGTAAAAGCACATTGCGGTACTTCCATATTTCAGAGCATGTGAGGGTATTATAATCCGCCCCCCCCCCCGACAGAAAGTTTCCATGGAAAGAATACACTTTTTAAAAGAGATGTCCATTGTGTTGTTTTAAAATAGGTGGAAGACCTCTGTAATGATTTTATGCCTTTCAATAAAAATTTTATGAGGTGCATTTGATTATAGATTAATGTGCCCCTAATAAAATGGACGGATGGAAACAGCAAAGCCTGTGTCTCCGCGCACAGCTGACGCGTTGCTCAACACATGCCTCTGC
>NW_020447309.1:1198251-1203477 GCF_003343035.1 Apteryx rowi
CGGTCGCCGGTAGCGCGGGGGGAGCCACGCCGCGCAGCCCCCGGCCACGTTCAATGCCTGCATTGAGGGACCTGGGCTTTGTTTTTGGTACCCCCCCCTTTTTTTTTCTCCTGAGCCTGTTATCCTTCCCCGAGCGAAAAGATGTCTGGTTAGTATTTAAAACTAGATTACCCATAGTCTTCTGCACATTTCTGCTCTTCAGGGCGAGGGAAGGTGGCTGTGTCGGAATCTGGAGGAAACGCACACAGTTAGTGGAGAGCCCACAGCAGAGCCCGCTGAGGACACAAAACAACAGCACTGAGAAAACACTTCCTACTCGCGGGCCGGTATGAGGAAGGGGCTGAAATTCCTGTTTATTTAATGATTTATTACTCTCTTAGGTTGTTTTCTTCCCTTTTTTCTTTCCTTATGTATTTTTTTAATTTTTGCTCATCTTGCTTTAACATTTTCATTTGCGTTTTCATACTTCTATTTCCTCTAGACGCAGGATTTGTTGTATGGCTAGCAATTGCTCCTCGCTGCACACAGATATAAATTGATAAAGCAGGCAGATTAAAGTGAACCTTCTTTTTATATACTTTAAACACTTGGTATGGAGCCAGCTAATTAGTTCCCACTGCTGAAACTTCTTTGGCGATGTAGTGAGTATCTTTCAAGGAAAATAAAAGATGGTTCACATGTATACAGTATTTAAAGAGATAAATGTCTTTTTTTTTTTTTTAGCACAGTTCTGTTGTTTGTTTTTTAAACCAGAGAAAAACACGATACCTATGTGCTCGCGGCTCCCGCAGCTTCAAAATGGTGATGCTTTGTTTTGAGGAAAATATACCTCTACCTACGAGTAAACGTGCACATGAAAAAGTATTTGCTTAAATTAAATATCCGCGACAATCGAACAAAATACAAAGCCAACAGCTGCAATATGAGCTGTATCAGTGTCACCAAGTCAGAAAACATTGGCACTATCTTGCGTCTAATTTCTTGACTTAGAAACAGCTTAGGGAAGGAATGGGCGTTGATTGTGAGCAAGCTGGTTTCCAAGTGGAGACAGTAGTCACACTATTTTTCCAGTACTGCTTGAAGGTGAAAGTATGCCCAAGTATTTGCACTTCAATTTGGAGTCATGTTCATTTGCAAGCCATTTGCAGTTCTGCTTAGTATTTCTCCTCGCACACACAGGCACTCACACGCTCACACACACACACACCCTTCCCCAGCTTCCCAGGCAAAGTCCCTGTTATTAATATTTTTCAGCTATGCACAGAAAGGGTTAAGAGTCGTGAACTTCATTCTCTGGATGTGTGCTGCTAACATGAAACTGCGTGAAATAAAACGATCCCTGAGCAAACCAAAATGGTGCAGGGGTCACACACGGAGGTTTGCAGAGGCTGGGGCACTTTTGTAAGCACGCCTGAGAGCATTTCTGCTCGAAAAGCCCAACCTTGCCAGATGTTTGAGGGAATATTTCCCCATCCACCATCTTCTGAAAGCTCTTGAGCTGACCAAGAGCTGAACTCCTTAACATTTGTTTATACCCAGCTTTGCATTTGGTATGATGATTTTTTTTAAAGTAAGTAAAGACACGAAATCCAAGTCTACACATTGTAAGCACACAGTGACTGTAATTTTTTAAATTAACATGCTAACGTCAAATAAAATGACACACATATTGCTGACAGCTTGTAGTAGAAAGATTTTTTTATCACTTACCATTTATGAGTTGATTGGATGAGGATGTCCAGTTTAGGTCATAATATTTTACTATGCTTTTTTTTTTTTTTTTTTTTTGAATCAGTTTGTCAGACTGCGAACATCACACAACATTTTATCAATTAATCATTTGTTTACAGGCACAATTATAAATTAATTAGGTTTACATCATTTCCCGCCCCAGTCTCCACCCCAGCCCTAAAAAGAAAAAGAAAAAAAAAAAGGGAAAAAGAAGGAAAGAAAGAAAACGAGGCAGTCACACACAAAGACCAGAAAATGGAAAAGAAGGTACATGAGTCCAAAGAGCTGCTGATAAAGAAAGATCAGGAAACCAGCCTGCAGCTGTACTTTAAACATTTGTAGAAAACCAAAGGAACCGCAGTAGTTTACAGAGTTTATTGCATTATACATGCGAATAGAACATGCACAAGAAGGACATATTGCTGTTGAACGACTACTATTCCACATATGCACCACAAGAAAATATCTACAATGGAGAAGAATGAAATATTCCATCTTACGAAGGACAATCTCTAAGTTCATTTGAGAGGATAGTTACATTATAATGTGCTTCTCTTTCCCCCCCTCCCCAAAGTTTTCCCCCCTTTTTTCTTAAAGTATTGAATGTACTCAAAATGTTATGGCCCGTGTAATAGCCCCACATAAATACCATTTTGTTAGTAAAAACATGAAAAAGTCACATTGTTTGGATGTTCGACAGTTCCAATAAGTTAAGACCAAATGATAATATTCAATAATAGTTACCCTGCATTACGATGAGAACAAAAATAAATTACACGTGCTAGGTTTTATATATACTCATCATAGTAATACATATTCACTTGCAGCGCTAAAAGAAGGACGAAGAGTCACATTCTATCAGAAAAAAAAATGGAAAATGAAGGGTTTTGTCAAAGTCTCTCCTGCATTTAGCAACCGGCGGTGCTGTGCCCATTGCTCACTGTTTGCACCCCCGGGGCAGCTTTAAGAGAAGGTCAGATTAGCGGTCAGTTCTCGGATTCGGTTCTCCCTGCTCATCTTCTTGAGCTTCATTCTGCGGTTTTGAAACCAAATCTTGACCTGCCTGTCAGTGAGGTTTACGCTCTTACTGATCTCTAGGCGGCGCTCTCGAGTGAGATACATATTGAATAAGAACTCTTTCTCTAATTCCAGTGTTTGGTGTTTAGTATAAGGACACCTCTTCTTTCTGCCACTCTTTGCAGTTAGCCAATTGCTTGTTGGAGTATCAGACTTGATTTCCTCTATCAAAATCAAAGAAGAAGAACAAAAAATCAAAAATACCTCAGGCTGTTAGAGTGTACCCTTGGCCATGAACCCTCCTCTGTAGTGTCTGGCAGATATGGTGAATGTGGGTATTAAACATTGCTAGCATGAGGTGTGGACACTGGAATACAGATATTAATTGCTGCCAGGCTCACGTTAAATAGTTCACATAACACGATACCCTGTCTTTCAGGTTTTTCTCTCTCTCCTGGCACCTCTAGAAATGGTATCTAAAGTTTTCAACTGGCATTTAGCATTTGCACAATATTTAACCTGCCATCAGTGCACTGGTAACATTTTAACGGGTCTAGCCTGGCCATGGCTGACTCGGTCTCCTATGACACTTGCTAAGAAAATCTCTCAATTACAAAATACCATCACAATATATTTTGTATCAGCTTCCCCTAAATCATCACCTGAATTACACAGACATCCGTAGAAAGAGACATACACATTTTCCCAGCCAAAAAGATGCTTCTGAAATKAATACCCTCCACCTCGGATTTTTTTTTCCATTTTCCTTTTAGATTTTTTTTTTCATCAGAAAGAAATCTGTTCCATATCAACCTAGACCTGTATTATGAAATATAATTCATATGAAGAGAATCTCCATGCACACATAGGATAAAAATTGACCTAGAGGTTGCAAAGTACATTTTTATAGGTGAAAATTTCCCGTTTTGGGGTCCTTCAACACACGCCGTTCGAAATAAAGGTTTTAGTATACTTTTTAAAGGGGAAATAAAATTAGATAACCACCACCTTTAGCTTTCAAACGCATTTCAAAATAATGTTGCACTTTTTGAGACAAAAAGCAAGGTTATCTAAAGCACCACATTCAAATATTCCACGTTTTGATCAAGCAGACAGCGGGCTGCTGTTTTCATTGTACATTTGTTTAAAACTTTATCAAGCTTGGTAGCACCTATTTCTCACCTATTTTAATAGGATCATAATTAACTTTAAATGTAATCAGACCGCAGTTAGGCTCAGTGAAAATATTTCAGCGAAATATTACAAGAGAAAAGTTGAGCTGGTCGTATTTTACAACCTCCAGACCTGCTTTTTTAAAGGTATTTGGTTGCTTTTGGATGCTGCAGTGCCTCAAGGAGCACACACACATATTCTCTGCATCACAGAGACTGTCTGCATGCACGAGAGAGGCAAATATATAAAGAAAATCTTTGGAATCTTTTGTGTAGCATTTTTCCCTGCCAAAATCTTCGGCGAGACAGCACCTGCAGCCCGATACTCCTTATCATTAAATGTGATGGCTGTGATGCTTGTTAGTATATTAGAGCGTGTTTTATGATGCTGGCGTGTTGGAGTTACACCACGTTACGGCTTAAACTCGATCATACAGACCTTTACTCTCCTTCTCCTGGACTTCTGGGCTGGACACAGAGCCTTCAGGCAGGCAGCTCCTTTCGTCTTGCAACGTGGACTTGGGCTCGGGACTTTCCACTTGAGAGACTTTAGCTGTGCTGTCTTGGTTGTTCGGATTTTCATTCATTTTCTTTTCCATCTGAAGTTGAGAAGATATCTGCGGTTTGGAGCTGCCGCGAGGGTTTAACTGTAACATTACAGTTGAACTCGTTTCAGGGCTATTATTGTACTCTTGGGTTTTCCCAGTGGCGTAGGTCTGGCTCAGTCTAAAATATCCTGGGACAGGAACCTCGGGGTTTTCAATGGGGCATGATTCAGACACCAGCCTCTGGTAGGAAGGGACGTCTGAAGAAATGAGTTTTGTTCTCTTATCGGAATACATGCAGCAATTGCTTTCTTCTTTAATATTTGTAGTGAAGGAACAAGTGGGGACCTGCTGTGTAACAGGTTGCTCTATTCGACAAGATCTGTTCGGGTCTGTCCAACTGTCTACTTGAGGTATATAAGGATGTACATTCATACCCATATTTTGGTGATTAACTTCTCTTTTAGCCAGAGACGGTAGGAGTCCACAGGTTTGCATCCCATAAGTCCCAATGTCTGTGCTAGGTGGCATATACATGCTGGCGCTGTTGGAGTAGAAACTGTCACTCCTGCACGCACTGATGAGAGAATCTACTAAAAAAGTATTAGCGGCAGGAGAGCTGTTGGGAAAGGACATTTTGGGGAGGAATTTGAGGAAGAGAGATTGTGTCCTTTGTAGGCTGACATCTCTAGGAAAACATTCCCATGTAATTGCGGATGCCTCCGCGCGACCACATGACAGCCGGGCCAATGGCAGCGGCC
>NW_020447309.1:1204597-1217463 GCF_003343035.1 Apteryx rowi
TTTTTTTTACTATTCTTAACCTGGAATATTTCTTATCTGGGATTAATACTGTCAAGGGCTCTAATCCACGCAAAGTGAACTTGTTGAAAATTTTTCTTTCAGATTCATCTGGCTGTTTATTTGGGGCCTTTCTAACACCAAAACACTCTTTGAGATCCCCAGAAACAGGCAGCACGTGAAAGGATTTTTAAATTTTTACATGCATCTTTTACACTGCTAAAAACTTTCATATTCCACTAGCGTTAATTTGCATTTTCTCCTGTTTCCTGGTATTTGAATGTTTTGCACTTTAACGTACACTTTACAGTGCTGGAAACAATAACCCTATTTAAAATTTCGCTGTGGCAATGAGACAGACCTTTTAAAACCTTATCGCAGCTGTTCAAATACAACATCATTGTCAGGTTAAGAGCCAGTGTCTTTTATAGCTGCAGTCTCTAGCTTCTGTGTTGCCGGAGAGTTTAAATATTACCTTCGTAATATTCGCTGCTTTAAGATTTTTTGCCGCAATCCCTGCGCCTTGCACAGCCCTCTGCCCTTCCCGAGCACGCTGCACGGCCACTGAGGTTTTAGCACAGAAACGGGGATCTCGAAAATATGTACATTTAAGATCATTATCAGAGCCATTGCTAAGATTTGTCTGAGCGCAGAAACAAGCTGCAGCGGAGTTCACGACGCTCCCGCTTTGAGGACTGGATTCCCCCCCTTGCTTTCTAGCAATTTCCTCTTTTTAAACAACAGCCCGGACAACCCACAGAGTTTAAAGAAACAAAATACTATTTTCCTTGACGCAGTTTAAGACTTGACTGTTAAATCTAATCAGGAATTTTATGCCCATCAAATGGGTCTTTCATAATCTTTATTTACACTTTAAGAAAAGAGTGTCCCAGAAATATCCCAACTGAAGTATAATCCCAGAGGTTTGCTGTGGATTTTGCCCAATAGTAAAGTTAAAACAATAAGCTAATGCTTAACAGCTTTCCACGCCAGCCTCTGTTGTGCTAAATGAGATAACTCCTTGGCTCCTGATTATACATGAGGTCTCTTTGATTTTTAATTGAAAATATGAATTTCTTGCATGTCGCTACACGGAAACTCAGATGATGGCTATGATGATAATGATTTAAATATCGCATTCAGGAGTGGCGAACAGCTCCGTAAGACCCTTCGCTCACGATAAATCACGAGTTGTTTTAAAAACGGGCAGCAATTTTTTATTGAAAATGAACAGTAGGAAAGTTAAAGTTTGATGTAAATAGAAGTTGAATAAACATGCAAGAGTCACTGGGGAACTAGGGACTTAGGCTCTGGGCATTTAATGTCACTGTTGTTTTAAATCATATTAAAATGGAATCAAGTAATTAACATTAATAAATAAATCAATATTGTGCAATAAATGAGATATACAATCCACATTAATATAAAGGTTTTGCTCTCAGAGCCCCATATTTTTCCGAATGGGAGTGGAAAAAAACCCAACCAAGGGGTCCATGCAGATGTAAATTCCTATTTGCTATAAAGCATAGATGGACGTTACAGTTTTCTCCTCTAGCAAATGTCAGGGCTAAAAACTTGAGGTTAGAAGACGTGGCTGGAGGGATTAATTTTCATTACCTTATCTTACTAAACATTATTACTGGTGATATGTTTTTTTCTCGACTGTGCAGACGATTCCCATACTTGCAATTTGCTGTGTTTGTGCCTCATTATAGGAGGGGGATGGGAGAGGTACGAAAAAGGCTAGATATTTTGCAGATGCCTTCAGTAACAAAGGTATTGCGAGAAATATCTTATGTAAAAAATAGGCTGGAACCCAGGAAGCTTTAAGGAATATTACTTTCATTTAGTCGATTTCAGCAATTTATTTTAAGCTATATTTTAACGTGCAGACTATATATTTTATACCACGCTGTTGTATTGAAGGGAGATTGAAGAATATTTTTTATTTCAGGAAAAAAAATTGGCTACAATATTGTGACCTTTCTTCTTTTAATAATTAAACTGTCACGTTGCCCAGATTTCTATGTGCCGTATTTTCATAGAAAGAGTCGACGTCTGGGTTGAGAGCTCAAATACCCTGGACTTTTTTGGGGGGATGGGGTGGGGGGAACATACTGACGACATTGTCATGTTTAAAATACGAAAGCTTATAAAATATACAAAATATCTCGCTGGCCATTTCTTCAAAGGTGTTATTTCTGAGTGTGGGGATCGCACGGTAGCATTGACTGTGCTCCCAGGTTCGCTCAAAGTCGTACTTCGTCCTCTATTGCATTCTGTATTTCAGTGCACACAGAAGTACATATCTGGTGTTGTAAGATTTTAGCATGTAGACTGGTCGGGTATTCTGCACTCAGCTTCTGCTTTTGGGTTGCATATTTATCTTTCGGTAGATTCCAGCCAAATCTGTAATTTAATCTGAAAATAAGCAAATACCCTATTCGTTCTCCAAGAAGGACAAGCCCAAAGACATTTGGAAATAGCTCCCAGCCTTTTTTTAAGGAATAACACAGAAAGGGGGAAAAAAGACTAGGAGAGATTACAGACTCCCACAGAATCATCACATTTACTTGATGATTCAGAAAAAAGAACAAAGCAGCGTTTCCATCTTCTTCTTTTTATTTTAATTAAGAACACATACTGGCTCCAATCACTCGTTTATATTCTTTGAGATCGGCCTCACTGTAATTGTGAGCGGTTAAGGCATCACATCATAGCAGCCTAATGGACTTGGGGTTGGTGTGGGTTCTCTAAAGCCAAGAAAAACAAACAAATAAAAAACCTTTGCTAAATATTTCCCTCTCGAAATAGGTAACCCCATCGAGAGACCAGGGGCTTTTCCTTCGGGCTCGGGATGTGGTTAAAAGCGCTACCTTTAGCGTTAAAGATTCCAATTATTTTAGATTGTACAATGCCATTTTATTGCAGACGGAAAGGCTATTTCTAGGAAACTCTTAACAATGAACTTCTAAAAAAAACTTCAGCGGACAAAGTGCCAACAAATGCTTACACGAGAGATGGGGCTTTTAAAATGCGGAATATGGCTGAGCCAACGTGAAATAGATTTCGATGAATTCTGCAAAACGGCAGAAAGAAGCGAAGCCTTTTCTTTGGTGTGATTGCTATTAAAAGTGTGTATTGGAGGAAAAAAAACCACAATAAACAGAAAAAACGGAACATGCTCGGTCACTGGAGAATGGCCAGGAAATTCGTAAGCTTCGCTTTGATTTTCTAATATATAATTCCATTTTAATAGATCTCCATAGCGTTTTTAAGGGAGAGAGATTTCATTCAGCAATTCCTTGGCAAGATGATGGTCGGATATTAAAAATATCTTTTTTTTCCCCTTTACTCTCTCTCTTTAAAAATATACACTGTCTGAATCTAAGGCTAATCTCGCGTTTAAATAGAGTGTTTTTTTTTAAATTAAGCTTTCTGTACCTATAGATTATTTAAGAAAAGCTTTGAATATGAATTGAAAGAGAAACTGTGTAAACGCATGTTTTTTATACTACTTTTCTTCTAGCCACGTTAAGGCTGTCCTAAGAAGTGTAAATAGATTTTTGTTCCAGTGAACGAATTCTGAATATCTTTTTTTTTCTTAAAATTATGGGTATTTTTAAAGCTCGGATGAATTATAAAAGATTACGACCAAAAAAATTCTTTTAAAGTAGCATATTTCTCGAGCACGTCACGGTTATGGGTTATTTGTTTAATAAATCTTTTTGATGCTTTATTTTCTCATTTGGAAGGCCCTGAAATCTTATCGTTACTTATATATTAGATATTTTATTAGCAGTGGAATTATTATTAGGAGGAAAATATACTTGAACATCAGGACTATTGTGGGCATTACAGCACATGAGCGCGCCCTCCTGTGGCTTTTCGTGGCAAAGCACGAGGGAATTTCTTCCACTTCCCCGGCTTTCTCTTCTGCTCTATTTGCCTTTCAGTCACGAGTTTATTCCTTTCTTTTTAAATAGAAATTTAAATTTGCTGTAATTGAACATTTATGCAAGATTAATATTAGTATGTTTAGGTTTCCATGGCCCTCTTTTGCGGTATGTTAAAATTTTAAAGGGAAAATAATCCTCTAAAATAAACTCTTAAAGCACTACAGGGAACAGGAAATCAAACAACTTGTTCTTGCCCTTTGGATTAAGGCTGAGAAGAGACGCTAGAATTTTGCTATAAGCTTAGGCGAAACGCTTTTAGATATTCCCTGCGACTATGTGCTTTTCTAAATAATAGGTTTTGTGGGGAAATGCATATCCGGAGAAAAACTCTCTATAAATATCATCTTTCTCCCTAAATAACAAAGTATTTCTTACATCCCCCGCGTTTGATTTCAGAGTGGCCCAAGTATTTTTTTTAGGAACAGAAAGATATTTGGTTAATTGCCGGGCACCGAATCAGCGAAAAGGAAAATAGCCAGACCGCGTTTCTCTTGCCAGGGGGGACAGGAGGAGGGCATGCTCCCCGGGTCGCTGCGGAGAAGCTCACCTAAAAGCGGCTGCGATTTTCTTTGCGTTATGATGCATTTGCTAATATGGCCAGCTATGCGGTAATACGTGTGTGTGTGGGGGGGGTGCGTGTGTGTGTGAGAGAGAGAGAGGGAAACAGAGAGAGAGAGAGAGAGAGAGAGTGGGTGGTGGTTGAAAATAACAGAGGAACCTTAAGGCGCCTAATTATTCAGAAAGGTTAAAGGTGATGACCTTGACATTTTGGAAGTTCAAAGGCATACACTTATGTTTTTCTTGCTAAAGAGTTAAAAAAAAATTTTTTTTTAGCCATGCATTCCTCCGAGTCCATGTCTCGATTTTTTAATTCTAGGGCTTTTCCTGACTTATTTGCCAGCGTTTGTCTTCACTGGATGCGAGCATAGAGAGAGCCACTTCGTCCTACTCAAAAAAAAAAAAAAGCCAAATTCTTTTCTCACTCCTTCCCTTTATTGCACATTGCGGAAATCTCTTTTTCACTCACCAGAAGGTGTATAATATAACCCAATTAAGCTGTTTAGACCCTCGGGTTTTATGGTGTTGTCTAGACAGTTCAAGGTTTTGTAAACAGCCGCGGCAGGTCACGCCGCATAAAGCGCGGGGACCTCCGCCGGATCCTGCCCTGGCGAAAGGCAGACCCGGGCCCGGCGCGCCGCCGCGCAAGCGGCCGCCCGCTCCCGGCGAGCCCGGCCGAGCCCCACGCCCGCGCTGCGACTTAGATTTAGAAGATCCACCCCTCTGTCTCCAAACTTTTTTTCTTTTTCCACTAGTGCCAACTGTTTATAGCTCCCTCTGGTCTGCATCGCCGTGAGCCCTCGTGCTGGCTTAGCCTTCCCTAACAAGCAAACAGTCATTGGCGTTTGGCATTCTGGGCTTACTGGGAGCCTGACCAGTTAAAAAGCCTTTTTCGTTGTTTATAGTAATTGCAGCACCATCACAAGTGATGGTCTGCAGACAGCCATGTTTGCTCTGCCTCACACTCAAGGGGGAACACTGAAGGTTACACATACCTACAAAAGGAGAGTTAGATTTCAACTAGCATTTGTTTAAATCGCGTTTCAAATAATCCGACTTGACCTCCTCCCACTATTATTTAACTGAACTTGGCTCTAGCCCGGGAAACGCTAGGATCCTTCAGAGATGGAAATCCATACACTGCACGGAAGATATAACCTTAACTTTACTAGAAACCATTTATTCACATGAAAAAGACAGTGGCCCATGCTTTCGGATGACAATAGAAACATATATATATATATATATATTTTTTTATATATAGCGAACGTACATTTACCATCTCTTAAATAAACCGCATTCAGTTAAAGGGAGGAAAGTGTTACCCTAGCTCAAAAGCAACAACATAATCCCCCAAACTCAATTAATTGTAAGCAAAAACTACCAGACACACTGCAGGTCCATTGCTGGTACTGTGGGAGAGGAAAAAAAGCACCTTTGGCGAGAAAAATTTGAGAATGGACTGTTGGATTTACCCTAGTTTCCCCTTATCAGGAATCTGCTCCGCCAAGCCCCGAAATCTCCAGTGGCCATTCAGTGTGTGGAGTTGCACGTGAAAATGAAACTTTGAGTTCCGCAGGGTGGATGTGTCATGTAAACCAATTTACATTTGCATTCAGATGGCGGGTCAGAAAGAATGAGATTTTCTTTTTTTTTTCTTCTTTCTTCCTTTTCTCTCTCTCTCTCTTTTGTTTTCCTTTTCTTTTTCATTTTCAAAACAAGGGATTTCCAGTGAAATATTGGAGTCGATCTCTGTTCAGTTTCTTTTCTTTCATCCTTCGATTCTGGAACCAGATTTTAACTTGTCGGTCAGTGAGGTTGAGCATTCTGGACAATTGCAGTCTTTTCTCTTTGTTTATGTACACATTGAAGAAAAACTCACGTTCCAGTTCTCTTATCTGATATTTGGTATAGGGACACCTCTTTTTCCTGGATCGCTGAGGAACTGCTGAAATTCAAGAGAGAAGAAACTGATTTATGCTGCTGCTACGAACATACTCAGATAGGAAGAGATCAGAGACTTTGACAGTATCCCATTGCCCGGAAAGCAGCCCTCTAGCAGTTCAGAAAATATTCCTGGGGCTTTTACTCTCTGGGTGACTTAGCAAAAAAGAGAGTATTTCCCAACTTGTCCTTAAAAGAAAGCACTTCGAGCAGTACAGAGAGATATTTAAATGGGCTGGAAATATTCCAAGTTGCTCAAACTCCTCTCTGCCCCCCCTGCCCCAAACAAACGAAGACCTTAAGCTCTAAAATGAAGGCAGCTCTGAGCACTACCTGTGAAACCTCCCTGCCTCCCCCCCTCCAAATCAACAATTTAATAACAATTAATATCCTCTTCCAAGAATACCTTAAGCCCACCTAAATTGGTTTCCTATCGTAAACACGCTTTACAACGGTAAAGGAAATCTTATAGGATGTATAAAATCCTTTGGATGCTTATAAAATTGCACATAAAAAGCGGCTTGACAAAGTGTTGGCCTTGTACTCTTGCCCCCAATTTACTACTGATACCTACCTGAACTGTTGCTCTTCTCTGCAACAGCCTCCCCCGAAGGGGAATCGGCGCTGTTTGCTGGTGTCACTTTCTTGTCTTGGCTGGAAGGTGTTTTACTGCAAGTGCCGTGGTGGGGCTTGCCGTCGCCCTTGCCGCCGTCGCCGTCGCCGTCGCCCTCGGAGAGCGGTGGGTGCGGGGGGCCGGGGGCCGCCTCGTAAAACTGGTCGAAGCCTTGCGGCAGGATCCCGTTCCTGCCCACCGCGCTGTACAAGTTGGAGGCGGCCGGAGACGGTCCGTGGTGGCTGCACACGGGGTCCGTTTTGAACAACATTTCCGTCCTCCTGTTCGCAGGCTGCAGAAAGTCTCTGTGCATCACCTCTTCAGCTGAGTAATACGGAGCATAACTGCCCCTGTACTGCCATTTGCTGCGCTCTAATCCGTATTCCCTGAATGCTACTTCGCGCACAGGTTGGACATGAGGTAAATTAGAAGAATAAGGAAAAGTCATTTGACAGGAAGACGATTGCGACAAAAAAGAGGGTTTCGTCGAGAAATCTGATGGTGAAACGTAATAAGCACACCCTGGCAGATACATATTGGATGCGCTGTGGCTGCAATCGTCAAACTCAGTCATGTCTTCCTTTTTGCGATTGCAAGCAACCAGGAGGCTTCAATGCATTGAACAAGATCCATCTATTGCACAAGAGGGTTTGGACAGGATCAACTAAGAAAAAATCCCCACCGTGTGCTGACGTGCAATTCATCTTGATTGATTCTAGTGGTAATTATGTCACGTGACGCGATGTAGAAATGTCCTTATATCTATATCAGCCCGTCGGAAAGACTCCTAAGATCTCTCCAAAGAGCCCTCCCAGCACGGAGAGATGAGCATTTGGACAAATATAGTAGGTTTTTCCCCTCGTTCTTTTGCGAGGCGACGAGATAAACATAGGTAGTGGAGCTAATCACCTGAGAATGTGCCGTCCCACTGCTGAAACCAGAGCGCAGAGCCTCGCAGCTCGCACACACACACGTAACCGCCCGGCTCTCCTCCGAGCCCTCTTGCGAGGCAAACCTTCCACGGGATTTGAGGAAATAGGCTCAGAAAAAAAGCATCGTTAGGATAGGGACCTTTGTATTGCGGGGTGTGGGCTCCAAGCCGGGCAGCCTCGACTCTGTAATGTGATCACTCCCTATTAGCAGGAGTGATATTTGCTGGCTGCTGCTTACACAGACGATTAGAGGGTGATAGTTCACTTAGGAGAGCCAAGTCCCATTTACATATTCTGTCGTACGAGTGAATCTGCCCGCTCGGCTCCAGCAATCCACAGTTGGCATCAAAATCGCTCACGAAATTCAAAGCATAAGTCCCGATCACCTCATTTTCCCTTGCTTAAGCCTGTGCTTAAGCACTGTGCGCTCGTATAAGGGCGCCAGAGACAAAATGAAATGAGAAATATGCAAACAGAACATCTCTCAGTAGCTTTTTTTTTTTTTTTTTTTTTTTTTATAAAAAGGAGATATTTTCAGGCTCTTCTGGAAAGAAAAGGGCCAGAGCAGGAAAAGCAGTCCACCAGGCACGGTCTCCTTGGGAAGCAGAGCAGCAGACAAAGTGACCTCTGTTCCCGTGCCTCCAACTCCCACCAAAATGTTCACTTTCATTGGAAGGGAAAAGCAGGGTTGGGAGCAGGCGACACACACAAGACCCGCAAGCCCCACAGCTGCCCTGCCTTCGAGGGCTCATTTTGGTCATTTTTCTCTTTCTTCTTGAAATATTATTTTACACAGACGAACACAAACCAAGTCACAAAGGCTGAAAAGAAAGAGAATAAATAATACGGTCCAGCAATAGCTCTATGCTCGAGCAATTCCTCATTCCAGAAACGTTTGCCAGCTCTCTATGGGAATGCTTTCCCCCCCACACTGTACAGAATAGCCAGAGGAGCCCCGCCATATGCTGGTCTCCAAACCAACCCGAAATCTGGCTGTGCTCCCCACGCCAAGCACTGCCGCCCCCTGCTACCCAGGGCGCTCCGTCCAGACATCAGGCCACAGATGACTTGCAAAAAGGCAGCCTCCAGGTCCCCCAGCAAGCAGGCAGCCCGGCAGGTAGGGAACCGGAGCGAAAGCACCAAGCACAAGTTGGGGGGAAAGGCCAGGGGAAGCCTGGGCTTTGTCAGGGTGGCGGTGCCCGCCGAGGGGTCGGCAGCAGCCTTGGGGCTCCGCGGGGACGCCCCTCTGCGCGCCCCGCCGCGGCGCCGCGGCGCTCGGCGAGGGGCAGCTGCGCCCCGGGCTGCTCCCCGCGCCCGGCCCCGCCACCGCCACCGCCAGCGCCACCGTCACAGCCACCGCCACCGCCACCGCCACCACCCCGCCACCGCCACAGCCCCTCGAGCATCCCCGTCTCTCCAGCATCCAGGGGCTGCCAAGGGGCTCCCAGAGAGGAGCCCACCGTGCCCTTCCGAAACACCGAAAGACCAAAAACGGACAGAAAAGATTAAGCTTATTCCTTCATTCTTTCTTTCTTTTTCTTTTTTCTTTCTATAATATTGTATTTTTTTGCTCTGGTGTTTCGCTTGCAAATCACCACCAATGCCACAAGCTGCTCCCAGCACATAGACTTTCGCAAGGTATCAACAGAAATCAAGACACAAAAACACCATTTCCTCCCTTTATCGGCAACTTTCGAGCCTGTTCGATTTCGCTGCAACACACGAACAACCTCCTAAAAATTATGCCTGCGCAGTTAAAATGGCTCCTGTGTCACTTACCACCCTGTGCTTGCAGCAGAACAGGGCAAGGATCCGCTTGGATTGTGCCCCCAGGTTTCTGCTCGCTAAGCTCATCACGAGAGATGGTTCTGGGAAGCTCTGGAGCTTCCTTTTCCTCACCGTTCAAGTAACTAATTACGCCTTATTCAGAATCCTTCACCTTCCTTTCGATGCAGCAAACCCAGCATCAATTAAATTTTGGCGCAGGAGCCAACCGGTTTCAACTAATTCAAGTTCAAAGACATGGCGACGATTTGTTAATACGAAAACAGCCCTTTTAGGAAACAGTCCCTTAAAAAGCAATCTAATTTGGGGAATGTGAGTCCAATATCGCCGCAGAGACCCCGCTGGAATAAGGCAGACTTGGAGGGGTCCTGCCTGCCAGACCATTTTCACACTGAGGTCGGTTCCCAGCCCGGCTCTGTGCATTACTTTCCCCGTTTTTTTGCCTTAAGCAGATTAAATAGCATCGAAACGTAAATGCACATTATGTACATATTCAGGCGAATACTTTACCGTTAGGCGTCTTGAAACATCTGCAATCGTTGSCTGGAAATAGCAAATATTCTAGTCCAAGAGACATTTCCAAAAGCCCTCCGTGAAAATTAAGACGACTTGCATAACATTCGGATTTAAAAATATACCCAGTCCGGCTGGAGAAGATGCGGTATTTTTGTGCCACCCAAGATAAGACACTAACTTGACCTTAACTTTGTTATGGCGCCCCTAGTATCTGGAGAACGTGAACAGACACTGTCTGGCAGCTCTCGTAAAAACTGACTGGAGAAGAGATTCTGAGTCATTTCATTTATTGCCACTACAGTTCTGCAAGAAAGCTTTTCCTCCCTGCCAAACTTTAATTATTTATGCTCTTTTAGGAAACACAAAGGCATCCAGAGCCATTTCAAACAATCAGAGTTGCGTTTCCAGCCTTATCGAACGAGTAGGAATGGAGAGCCCCCTCGGAAGGGGTTTATCACGTTTAGACTGCGGTAGGATTGCAAAGATGTTTATGTCTGAGTAAATAGAGGAATAGATGTTCTCCTGCATGCTGTGGAGGACGGAGACATGTATGTCGTAGCTAATGGGTGCCCAGTGCACACACCCGCACACGCATACACCCAGAAACCCAGGGGGGAGGGGAGAGACATAGGTGAAAAGACACAAAAATAATCTATCCAAAGTGTTTAGCATCCAAAGTATAYGCTACTCGTGTACATCTTCTATGCCTATACACAGAGTGTCGCACATAGATGTGGCTAAATGCACACAAGTGTGCACGCACATGCACCCTCGCTGGCAGATGCTACGTGTGCATGCGCAGCCCTGTGTCCGGGCGTGCATGTGTGCCGGATACATGTATGTGCGCCTCGCCACATGCCCGCAACGACTGTCGCCACTCACGGCTTCGATTAACAGCCGAAATCTCAAGTATGTACATGCATGAAATCATGCAGCATTTCCTCTGGCACATATGTGCATTCACAGTAAGTGCCCGCAAATATGTACGTCTGCATGTGTGCACACATGCTTACACGGAACGGCCGCAGCTGAAACGTGTAGATCTATGGACAGGCACATACAACGATACGTAAGGCACATACTTCTGCATCACCTAGCATTTTAGATCCTATCTCCTCTGTTTTGCAACCTGTTTTCTCCTTTCGTAGGCGGTTTAGACTAGAGGCTTTACAACAAGCTATCGTTGTAAATCGGATACGTTTAATAAATAATACATTGCCTTTCACATCTTTTCATCCGAGGTTCCTCTTCAGATTTTGCATCATACATGTAATAAAGGGAATGGTTGTACTGGGTCGGATTAGGATAGGGAAGGATGGAATAAAGGGTCCATTTCTCATGGACTGTAGCGGGACTGAATAGTATTCCAGAAGGGAATAAGAAAAGAGGATTTATTTGTTTTTTGCCTTTCTCCTGGCTTGCATCATTGGGGTTGCTTCTAGTTTTTTTAATTAGGGAAATGCTACTGAATGACGAGACTTTAATTGTCCGCAATGAGCCAGCTCTCAGTACAGGGGCCGAATGCTTCTAAATTTCGAAGGACTTAGAGATGGTGCCTCTGATTTTATGTGGATAGGTGTGCATCTCGCTCATTTGGGGAGCTCTCACCGCGCATTTCTTCGCCTCTGCTTTTCCATTGGCAGTCACCCCGCGGCCAGCGAGGTAGGTTTTTGTCTGCATTGGGCAATGCGGCAACAATGGCCATTTTGGACGGCGAGAAATGCGCGTCCAAGTTTGGGTGGCTTTCGTTCTCCCTCCCGAAACACCACCTCTGGGGCTCTCTTGAAAGCTTGCGGGAAGATGGCTGCAGTTCTGCTCTGCTAAAAATCCAGCATTTACCTCCAAAATGGTCTGGGACCGCTGTGCCCTTTACAAAACAGCACTTGCAAGCAGATGATTGGGTAGGAGCAAAGTTCAAACATGCCTGTTATGGAATATTGTCTTCAGGAAGGCAATAATTTTGTATAAATAGGTAACTTCTTTGTGCCTTCCACTGTAATTATTTAGCCTTATTAAATACGTCACGAACAACCATATTTGACTGTACTCCATTCCAGAAAAACACGAGAATAACGCAGGGTCCGCCAGTGTGAATTACTATTACTGTTGGGAGAGGCAACCCAAGGTTTCACGTGTGGAAACGCCTCTTCATGAGAAACAGATTTACGTGGAAATTGAAGCCAAAAGACATTTTAATCTGGACCTAAAATTCCCTGAGATTTTTTTTTTCCTGAAATGTCGGACCAAGGCAATATCTAGCATTTCCCTCAGCTCTGCCTCTGCAGCCAGGCTGAGCGCTCTGGTGCCGGGGAAGCTGGGGGCTGCAGGCACAGAAAGCCTGTCAGCAAGATGCGGGGAAAATCCATTTCTTTCTCCTTCTAAAACAGTAACCAAGCGACTTGGGCAACGCTCCCAGCCCCTCTGCTGGGGTTTAGGCTCCGAGGTTTCCAGCTGGGCAAAAAACCGAAAGCGTTCCCCCCTTGCCTCGTAAAAACCTCTGCGGCAGAGGCTGCGGGGCCACTCACACGGCAGAGCCGGGCGCGCCCGGCTCCGGGCCGGGGC
>NW_020447309.1:1218001-1227137 GCF_003343035.1 Apteryx rowi
GCCGTCGGGGCGGCGAGCGGAGCGGAGCGGCGCGGCAGGAGCCCCCCGCCGCGGCCGGGGCGCGGAGCCCTTGGGTGCGTGCGGAGTCCCCGCGCAGGTTACGCGCTGCCCTTGCGGCGGCGTCACGTGCCATCTCCGCCGGGCTGCGGCGAGATCTGCAGCTCCGAGCAGAGGTCTTAAAAAACAAAAAAAAAGGTTTATCTGTTAACCACTTTCTGCGATCTGTGCTCAAACGGGTTATTCCAAGCCACAAAACAAGCAAGCGCCGCATGCTCGCGTTCAAAAGCAGAGTAACACATGAAGGGGCTAGCCAGGATTTAAATAGCTGAGCTCTTTACTAGGCATTATTTCTTTATTTTTCTGCAAAATGGCGTTTACATACAGTTAAAAGAAATCGATTTTAGTTTAGCACCGCTCGTTCTCCAAGGAAGGAGAGGGAAACAAGCAGGAAGAATTCTATATAAGAGTAGAAAGAAAGGTAAAAAAGCTGATAATACAGGTTTCACTGCTGGTCTGGCTTGTCGTCTTCATTTTGGCTAAGACTTCAGTATTTGCCAATTTACACAGGGATCCTACACGTTTCGAGATATTGTTTTAAACGGTTAAAAACTCACTTCCCTCATTTCAATCGCGAATATGCTCTACTCTAGGGATGAACACTCCAGGCACAAGTTCATGCAGGAACGGGCAGACTCTGCTCTAGTACATAGAAAGCGCCTGCTCACGCATTACTACTCTTTTCTTTTTCATTCGTCGGTTCTGAAACCAAATTTTAACTTGCTGATCGCTTAAATTCAGTCTGTTTGATAGTTCTTTCCTCTTCTGTCGGTTAATAAACTCATTGAGGAGAAACTCGTTTTCCAATTCAGCAATTTGTTGTTTTGTGTAAGGTTTCCGTTTCTTTCTTGATCTCCCCTGGGTGGGGCACCAAGGCAAACCTACAACAAACACGTCGATAATTTAGTAGATCAGGTCTGTGTATTAAAGATAATATGCAAAAACCCGCAAGAGAACAGGGCAAAACTAGTTCGGTAAATCTGGCAAAGCACATCTGACAGCACAGTTTCTGTCTACCTTCGCGTCGGATTAAGCGATTACCATGCAGAATGGATAACAGGGGGTTTAGAAAACAATTACAGACATCTTTTAGAAAGCAAGTATCACTAGGTCGCTTCTAACTAAAGCGAGATATTTAAGGCATACCATCCTGCACTGAAGGTCTGAGGCATGACTGGACTGCTGCAGGCTGAACTGTCAGGTTCAAGTTGACCGAATTCTTGATGTCCTCCTTTAAACTGGAAGCACAGGAATTCACTTCAAAAAGAGTAGCCGAGCCATGCAAACTTCTCTGCAGGCTCGTGTGGTCATACTTTACGGGCTTTAAGTTGGCTGCGTGAGTAATAGTTGGGTCATTTGCGAAAGATTGCCTCTGCCTGCATCTCTCCTCTTGTTTGGAGCTCGCATCATGGGCGTAGTATTTATTGTTTTCTTCCAGGCACTCTTTGTTGCTGTTGGAATTGATGTTGATTGGAACAGAGCCTGGGAGGTAAGGCTGCGAGGAGCCGCTGAACGCGTGACTCTGGGGCTGCGCTGTGCACGAACTTGAGCAAGTCCACGGGATCGAGCTTCGGGGGTAGGAAATGGTGGGCAGAGCCGCCAATTGACTGCCATTAGCCCGCAAATTGGGAAAATAAAAGGAATCTGGAGACTGCAAATTCAAGAGAGAACCAACGTAGCCAGATCTGTAGAGACTGCGATCACACATTTCCAACAAAGGACTTCAGCTGTTCTTACAGCAGTATTTAGTTACAGCAGGGAATAAACGGAAAGCCTAAAACGATTGGACGAAACTTTGCAGACAGGTTCTTCAAAGCCGGTAATTTCAGCACCGCCTCCAGCCACAGAGCCACAGAGTCCCCCCCCACTTTTTTTTCTTTTTCCCTTTTTTTAAAAGTCTTATGATAACACTTGAAATATGAAAATACTTAACTTGCAAGGGGGAGGGGAAAACATGGTCTCCACTTCTATAAAAGTGGCTGGGACTGGCTGGCAAAGCTGCAACGTGAGCGGAAAGACGAGGGGAAAACAAACATTTGCGAAGTTTTAGAGGAGGCATTGCGGCTTCGAGCTGCAGCCCCCCCGCTCCGGCCCCGGCCCCGGCCCCGGCCCCGGCCCCGGCTCCGGCCGCGGCGAGCGACCCTGCCGTCCGCACCGCCCTGCGTAGGGAGCTGCGGACAGCAAACATACTGCCAACCATAACGATACGCACTGCGGGCTGGGAAGAATTCACGGGGTCTCTCTCTTTTAATCTGAAGGAAATGTGACCGCTTAGGGCACATGCATTTATTTCTGCCCCTCTACAGATCAGTACACCTTGTACGTGTGTGCAGAGACCCTATTTTATCAGCTTTATATATGCATTTTTTTTAATTGCAAGCAACATTATATGCATCTGCATATGCTTGCAATTAAAATCTTAATTGATCGGATATTAGCGGGAATCTCTCTGCGGTACACTAATCACTGGTATTCTCTGAGGTTTTTCTAGCTCTGCTTGTCTGCCCTTTTTACCTTTCATCCTCATTCCAAAGTGCAGATAAGTTTTTATACTCAGGTTTTATTTTGTCATTTTAAAACAACAGCAGTTGAGAGTTATTTGAACAGACAGCGGAGATTAAAAAAAAATTATAAAGAAAGAAAATGCCCGGTCTGCTCTGCAGCAGAGAGGATCTGAGTGTTGTGGTGGGCAGAGGAACTCAGCTGAGTACCTCACTGCTAGCTCCTAAGTTGTACATGAGGAATTTTTGCTCTCTGAAGAGAACATTATGCTTTGGTTTTCTTAGGGGGAAGTGTGTGTGTGTGTTTGTTTTATATATATATATATATATATAATTATTATTATTGTTATTGTTATTGTTGTTATTATTATTATTATTATTATTTTGAGGAGTTATACGGGAGCCTCGGAAGCTCTCCCATTTTCCTTGTAGTTCTGGTGGACGAAAGAAACCATATCTGAGAGCAACCTCACGGAGATAGCTCATGTGCTTCCCCAAACCTTGCGGGTTTATTTCCTTTGGGGACAAACCTAGGCCGCAGGCACCCAAAGACACAAACATAAGAGAACTATAACTATAGTTATAGGTATGAAACTGTAAGAAAACATGTAATGGACTAAGAGGCTTGAACTCTCCAGGAAAAATACACAGCTAGACAGCAGCCAAGGTCTGAGGTGGCAGGCCCCGGCTGGGGGACTCTGCACTCCGAAATCGCTCCTGGACACTGAAGTTCCAGTCCCCACAGGAAATTTTGGAGGCCCATCCCGACCTTTATGGACCCTTAAATGCCCTTTACCCGACTGGGCATTTCTGACCCCGGCCTCTTTTCCAAGAGGATCTCCCCAACCTCAGCGAGTCCAGCTGCAAGCAGAGCCCAGACTTCGTCATTCTCATTGCCTCTATTAAAAACTCAAACCTGGTTAACAGGTAGGGTTAATTTTCCATGTTATTGTCCTGTTAATCATAGTTTAAATCCGGGTTTTATTTCTAAGCCGAGATCAGAGACACTGCTCCTTTTGACATTTTCGTAATGAAATTCATCTCTCTGTTTAATGGGATTTTGGGGTAAGTTCTGCAGTAATTTCATTGCCCTGGAAGAAATCTTTAAATGATTGCTCTCCCCTAGACCACACAGGACCACACAAGCATTGCTGGAGGATATTACTGACCACTGCCTTTAATTTTTATTGTTTGAATTATGCCTAACGATTGAATCTCCCTCTTGCTAGCTTATTGTTTTGTTTTGTTTTGTTTTTTTTCTTTTTCCTCTCCAAGAGGATGGGTAATGTTTTCTTTCCATAATCGCATTTTACAAAAAAGCTGACAGTGATTTTTGTTTCTCGTAAGACAGAAAGAACATTTTGTGTTCAAAATACTGTATTTTTCCCGCAATAAACACAAGGAATAGATGCGAGTTCCCAGTTACCGGAAAGAAAGGTGACACTTCAAACTAGCTTTTATGGGGTTAGAGAAAACGGAGCTTTAAATTAATGCTCAACTCATTTGTAACTACTAAATAATACTGCAAAAAATATGAAAACAAAATCTCGTGTAGCTGGAGACACTCATAGCGGCAGAAAAATTATTTGTGTTTGAATCTGTCGGGAAAAGAACTGACAAAAAGATGCTGTTTCACAGGAGATTTGCCACTGCCGCGGTGCAGATAGCCTCGAACGGACTTTTGCTCGTTTTTCCAGCCACAGCCGCTTCTGGTTTGGAGGGTGGCGTTTTAATACAGCGGGTGTCCCACCGTCTATCTCTGTACAGGAAATATCACTGCTGAGGAACAGAGAGAAACAGAGTTCTGCTTTCAGACGCTCTTTTCACGCTCCTCTTTTTATTTATTTATTTATTTTTTAAGTAAGCAACGGGATCACCCTAGACGTCAGAGCTGCCCACACACTATCATTTCACTGGAATATTATTTCATTAAAAAAATGAAGGTTGCTCTGCGTGTAACTGAGTAGTCTTCTATTCTCATCTATCATTCGGAAACGCGGCTCCTGGAAGTCGGTTCCCCGCGTCCCCAGCCTATGCTAGAGCTTGTCCAGGAGATGGCAGGATTGCCTTAAACATGGCTCGCAGATCGCGCTAGAGGTGGAGCCGAGCTCAATGGCAGAGCCGGGGCAGGCGAGCTGGCTGCCTGCAGTGCATCGTTGTGTCACCGCGGATTTGCAGTTCCGTTTGCCGAGGCACATAATAATTATGTGTAATAATCCGCGCTGCGTCTCAGCCGCATCATGATGCCTTTTCTCTAATCACGGATGGCTGGGACCAGCTGCAGCAGCAGCAGCGGGAGGCAGCGCGGTGGCTGCGGTACCCCCGGCCGCGCCCGCGGGCAGGCAGCGCGGAGCGCGGAGCGCGGGGCCGAGCGCCCAGCGCGCCCCGCGGGCGCGGCCTCCCCGGCGGGGTCCGTGCGCCCCGCTCTCACGGCTGTACACGAGGCGGGGGGAGTTAAGTAATGCTCGTAAAGGCCCCTGCTCCGGCTAGAAAACAGGTTTTATTTACAAAGGTAGTAGAGGGATTTATCTCCCCCACGCAGCGGCAGCATTTGCCTCGCCTTCTTTCTGACCGTAGGTGCTGCTTTCCTTATGTTTCTGCACGCTGTTAGAAAATTAAAAGGCGGCTCCTCTCCATATGGTACCGATTTGCCAGTCAGTTCGGGTTTCGTCCTGCCCTGGGAAGGGAGTTTTGGTTATGGCAAAGCCTGCGTCTTCTGAGAGTCCGGACACCGCCAAAGCCAAAGGTTAAGCCTGGAAAGAGGAAGGGTACAACCCGCGACGGCTCTGCGGACGTGTAACATAACAGCGCTGACCGTGCCAGGGCTTCATTTTTAAGGGGAAATACGCTGGGAGGAAAACATTCCCGAGAATTAGGAGGACCAAACTGGGGGTGTTTCTGGCTGGGGGGGGTGCTAGTGGAAGAATAGAAGAATTTAAAACATTCGGTGAAAACAAGGTTAGGTCATCAGAGAGGGCTCTTCCAGGTACTTACATTTAGCCGTCTTATTTTCCCCAAATCAAACAAAACCCGGACCGTTCCCGATAGGATTTTTTTTCGTTGATTCTGGGAGAATAAGCGTCACACAAGCTGTGGATATTCAAGCGGAAGAGAAAGGGGAAGGACGAGGGAGGAGGCGGCGGAAGATCACTCACTCCCCGGCGGATCAAGCCGCTCTGCGAAGCAAGCCCGGGGCCGGGGCCGCCGCTGCCGCCGCTGCCGCCGCTGTCGCCGCTGCCGCCGCCCGGGGCCGCAGCGGGGCCGCGGACACCCGCGCTGACACGGGGCGGGTCCCGGAGCGGCGCCGGGGGGCAGCGGGACGCCGGGCGGCCCCTGAAGGCAACGCCGGGCCCACGGGGGAGAAGAGAGCCAGCCTCCCCCCGCCTCCCTGTCCGGGCACCTCTTCCGAGCGAAACCTTCCCTAGCAAAGGGCATCTCGGATACGGCTTTCTTCAATCTCATCTGCCTCTGCTTTCCGAAGAACCGCGCCCTGCAAGCGGCCCTGCACAGGTCCCAGGCAAACCTGAGCCACGAAGCGCCCTGCTGCGAAAAGAAGGCGAATTTCTTCCTCTTTATATATATATATACTTATATATGTGCATATCGAAAAGAAATCGTTTTATTAAAGACGTTTCAGGAACAATTTGGCAACATCATTAACAGCTTGGAAGTTCAGCCCGTATTTCCAACACAATGTAAAATAAAAGCAGACTTTAAGACAGGAAAGGAAAAAGATATGGTTTATGGAAGAATAATCTTGGTGTATGTCTTACCCACATACATTGGTAATCAAAGTGTTTAGAGCAATAGGATATTATAATAAATAATACTAGTCAGGAACACACACATTTTCATAATTAGACGAGGCACATTAACAGAGAGGATATCGCTTCTCTCTCCTAGTAGTTGTCTGATCCAGATCACCCTGTGTATATCATAACATGCACACTAGGTTTAAAATAACAAAAATCAACACAATCCTAGACTTTTCAGCCTATATAAATTACGGCATCTTTTGAAATTCATCATTTATTGCTTCTGTCATTAACACCCGTTTATTTTTTTTAATTTAAAAGTTAGCAGTGAACTTTACTTCTCCACCCAGAAAGTTTTTTAAACGCCGTGATAGGAGGAAGGAGAAGAGCCTTGTGCTTGTTCGGACAAGCAGGCTATCGAGTAACCAACATTTTGTACAACATACGCGTTGTTTGTACCCCCGTCTTTGCAGAGAGCCGCTCCCGGGCCTGCAGCCCGGCTCTGCCCGCGCGGCCGCCCGGTGCCGGTGCCGGTGCCGGTGCCGGGGCCGGTGCCGCCCGGGGCGAGGGCCGGGGCCGCGCCGCGCTCCTGCCTGCGCCGGGGCCGCGCTGCCGGGCCGCGTCGCCGCCCCGGGACAGCCCTGCCCGGGCTCCCAGAAAGGCTCCTTCCTACCCACATGCTGCGTATTTTTCAAGTGGGGAACACAAAATCCTTCGGCCGAAAACGAAATCACAGCATAAAACGCCATCGGGAATTATCTGGAATTCTGCTCGGAATATATCCTCCCTCGAAAAAAAGGAATTAAAAATCCGACTGCACACATTACCCCTCCGCGCATTTCGCACTTCGCTTCGGATCCCGGTGGGCTCCACGGATTTTGGAAGGAGCTGGGTGCTGCCATGGGTCCAGAATCCGGCTTTCTCGTGTTTTCTGATTGCTATTTTTTTTCACTTGGCATATTTTGAAGTTTACGATACCAAATCAAAACTGACACTTTTTGTCACTGGCTGTTGTTCGGAGAAAAATGTACAGAAAAAAAACCCCAAAGAGTTAAGCATTTAAGAAAATTATATCTGTAACCGTTCAACATATTTAAATTCGTTTATACTGGCCTAGAGTGAAAAACAGAAAATATTATTATTATTATTATTATTATTATTTTAAAAAGGAAGAAACAGAACTATAAGTCAAGATTTGCCAGCACTCCCTTCGACTGAGAGAAAAACGCTGACTTTCATGAAAAACAATTCACAAAATTTCGCCACCTCTGGAAGGAAAAAAAAATTAAATATATTTTCAAGTCTTTCCAAAAGTCTTTAGCTGGTCGTAAATTGAGTTTATATATCCATCACTGTCCGCAACCAATAGATCAAGATACATTGTCTTTCAGTTTCGAGACTATTTTCTTATCCTTCACCCTCCTGTTCTGAAACCAAATGGTAACTTGTCTCTCAGACAGATTTGTGGCTGCGGATATCCTTCGCCTCTTGTCCTTGTTAATGAACTTGTTAATGGCATATTCATTCTCGAGTTCTTTAAGTTGCAGTTTTGTGTACGGCACTCGCTTCTTTCTCCCACGCCGGTAGACACACATATCTGGCTGGTTTAGTGCAACATCCCCTATTGTAAAAGACATTATGCGAAAAATTAGAATTTTATTACAAGCGTTTAAAGCTTAACTGATACTTTTTGGGCACTGGTTTTCACGGGCAAATAAATAATGCCAGGTTGTTTACAGTTTATTATTATTTACACTGCCACATTATTTGCACGTTAGTAAAGCAGCAAAACCTTGATGGACTGTCATCACTTTTCAGGCATGCATCTCTAGCGAGCGTGCAGGACGGCGAGGGCATTGGCTTGGGGGCGAGAGCAGGTCGCTCCTGGCAGAGCACGCACAGAGATCGCTTTGGTGCGCGTTTCCCCGGTTTGTTTGCATGTGGTTTGTGCCAGTGTGCCCTCACTCCTCGCAGTCTCCTAAGTGCTCTGGGGCTGGGTCAATCCTCAGCCTGAAGAGCAGAGAATCGCAAGCCTTCAAGCCATCGTCCTGCAAACTGCAAACGTAAATACAACCCGAGGCACCGCTAAAAGCAACAGAAGAAGGAGCCCGATATAGCCCCCGCCGCCAGGAAGACGGGGATCCAGGGCCCGGGCCGGGCTCTGGGATCTGTCCCGCGGGGCGGAAAGCGCAAAGTGAGGTTTCCTCGGGGGCGGCTGGGGGGGAAGGAAAAATCCGCCGCCCCCCCGCTCTGTGCGTGCTTGTGCAGCGCGGCCGCCTCGCCAGGCCGCTCCTGCGGCGCGGGGGGGGCGGGCGGGCCGAGGTGCGGGGGGTCCGCTCAGACCGCTTTTCTCCCTCTCGTACCTGGAAAGGACGATTTCCAAAAGTGTGAGCTCTGTGTCTGATCTTTAGCACAGTAAACCTGACTATTCCAGCCATTAGCCAGAGTCCAGGACTGATAGCCCTCCATTGAAATGTATGTTTCGTGTCTCGGTTCCCCAGAGCCAAACGTTGAGACCATGTCTATGTACCCCGGAACGTGCTGGTAGGGGGTTGTGTAGCCCTGGTAAAAGGACACTTCCTTCGCCCGGGAGGAGACTTCATTGGCGGGGACACTCGTGCTGGTCAGACTGGAGACGTCCATGTACTTTTCCACGGGAAAGCCGCCAATGGAGGCATGGGGGGGAGACTTCAGGGCGTTCTGCTGGATCCCAACCCCGTGGGACATCCTGCAGCTATAATATCCGTTGCCAAAGTGATACCCGTAGCCGAGCGCAGGGGCGGCCGGCGGCGCGGCGGGGCCCGGGCAGTCCTTGGCCGGGGG
>NW_020447309.1:1227812-1231105 GCF_003343035.1 Apteryx rowi
CCGGGGCCCTCCGCCGGCCCTTTTGAAGTGACGGGCGTGCGTGCGCGGCTCATCCGCGCCGCTCCGCGCTCTCCCCGCGGGGATGTCCCCGCAGCCCGGCGACCCTCACTGTCCCGTCCCCGGCAGCGCCCGCGGGAGGGGGATGCGGCTAGCAAGGTTTCCCCCCCTTCCCCACCTCGCCCTCCGCCGGCCTCCCTCGGCCGCCTCCCCTGCGAGACCCTCCCCAGCCCGTTGTTGTGGCTGCCCTCACGGAGGAGCCGGGAGGGGGAACTTGCCCCAGGCTCTGCACCTCCCCTCCCGTGTGTGAACGAGATGGGGCTTTGCTGCAGGCGCCGAGGGCTCCCACCCGCATGTCCCCTTGGGCCCGCTCAGCTCTGGGACCGTGCGAGACCCCCTGGCCCCCACCCGCCCCAGTTGCCGCCAGCCGCAGACGCGCAGCGGAGCTGTGCGCTGCGCAGGATGCTGACCCTGGCACTCATTATAGGCGGCTTTTCTTCCCTTGCAGTGTCAGTTCATGGCGTGGTAAGGCATCCTGGTTAAAACGCAGCGCTTGCTTATTCTGACGGCTGTTCTGGGGGTAACTTTCCCAGACTGTGGCAAATCCTTCTGTCGCCTCGCTCGTCTCTCCTGCTGAGCCAAGCTGGAAGCTGCAGGAGCGCAAAGAGCTTGAAATGTAGCGAGGTGCACAGGGGAGCCGCAGCCCCGGCCCTGGCCCGCGGGCCGGGTCCCCTCGCTCCGCGGCTGCCTGCTGCGCCCATGCAACGAGCTCCCTCGTGGGCTCTGAGGGCAACAAGTTGCTGGGAAAGGCGGCTTCGCCCCAGGAAAGGGAAGGGGAATTCCGCCTGTTTTCTGAAAAGAAGGTAGCTCGGGCCGTGTTTACTTTCCTGACAGAGATGCAGTCAAACAAGAGGAGAAAGGGAGACGCTGTGGAGGGGAAACTCATCGCTGATAGGATTTCTGGTTTGGGAGTGCCCTTTCCAAACAACCCCGGGCACCCGCGGTCGGGGGCGGCTGAGCCCTACCCGGCCTGTTTTCTGCTGCGGGGGACTCGAAGGGGCTGATCGAGCAAGCAAAAAGTCTTGCAGTAATCGCCAGTCTCTGAACTGTGCTTTGCAGCCGGTCTAATAATCTTCGGCAGTTTCTGGAAGCGGGGTGAGGAATGACAAACTGGTGCCAGTAATCGCAGCAACAACTGGATGGCAAACACAAGTTCACGTTCATTAGCTCTAACCACTTAATTGCTATTAATCTTTCATAATCAGCTAAAAGTAGAATAAGTGAGCCAGACGTGATTACGTATTTTACTGAGTTAAAGCCGAATCGGTATTTATTCTCAAGACATAAACCCCTACACAATCAGGAAGACTGTTTACCGAGGCACAAATTTCTCATCCTTTTATGTGTCTGCACTCAGCTTCCCAGTGAAAACACTGCTAACATCATGAAGTCCTAAGAAAAGATAGACTTTATTTTTCTGGACGTCTTTCCATTTGCGTTCTCATCTTCCTTTGTGTTCCTTCTTCCAATAAATGCGACGAAATTTTCTCTCCCGACGCAACATTTTTAAAAAGGCCGCTGTGAGAAGGGAACACCTAAAGCACGGCGTTTCAGAGCTGTTTGAGCTCCGTTACATCAAAGCAAACCACGATGCGGTCGCCCCGACGCCCGGCGACGTCCCCAGCCCTGCTGAGACCTCTGCCCCGGCGAGAGCTCCTCGGTGCCCGGGAAAGCCGTGTCCTGGGCGGGTTTGCACCGCCAGTTCCAGTGCAACCACGAGCCGTTTCGCGGAGGGTGTAGAAAGCAGCACTGCCTCGCACGACACGATATTATGCACGCGAATAAAAATAATGAGCTCATGGGCCGTGGTCGGTCCCTGGCGCGTCCGCCCCGTCCCCGCGCGGCCGCGGTCCGCGGCGGGCAGGGCACCGCGGGAGCGGGCCGGGCGCGCTTTCCGCGCGGCCTCGCTCCTCGCATTAGCTCTCGTGGGAGAGGCGCTCCGCGGGGCCGTGGGCGTCTGCTGCGCCTCCGCGGATGGGGGATCCTTTCCTTGCCCCCGCGCGGGGCCGCGGGTGTCCCGCGCTCCGCGGAGCTGCGTTACCTTTTCCATTTATGCATTGCACGGGGATCTATATAATACACGAGCTAGACAGCATCGTTGCAGAAAGTTACTGTGTTCTCCCCCGCCCGAAAAAAATGATCTTTTTTTAAAAAAAAATTATCTCATTTCCTCAAATATATTTGCTATGATCTAACCGAGTTAGGAGTCTACTCAGGCTTTTAGCACAGGCTTTTAATAATTGCTGTCTGCCCTGCGTCTGTTCTCTCCCAGGAAAAACAATCCAGTTTTCACCACCTTCCTTGCCAGAATTTGCCGTTGGTAACTGTATCTTTAGGAAGTTACTTCTCTTCCTCCTCCATTGTTAATGTTTGCTGCAGGAAAATATTACAGTTGTCCAAGACCAATGGGTAATGCAAACGACGGAGGAAAACAATTGATTAGTATTTCCCCCAAACTTTTCCCCGTGCTCATCACATTCTGTTGTTAAGTTTTAACCTGTGTGAGGTTTCAATAGCAAAACAGAACAGGTTTCTTTTTTTTCTTCCCCTTTAAAGTAGCCTATTACGATAATGAAAAGATTTAACAGCAACACGGGGATAATTGTTAAAGTAGTTTTTCTCCAAAACTGTGTCACGCCTTTTCTTCTCTTTATTTATTTCAGCCTTAAAAAATCAATTTCAAGTACGAAAGAGTTTACTCGGGACTCCCTGCTTGCCCTCCATAAAGTGCTTACGGGCTTGGAGCAGATGAGGGTGTTGAACTTGAGCTTGCGGGTCACCAGCCGGTGCCGGCCACGCTCTGCCCCCACCTCCGGCTCTGAACCGGTGCGGAGAGCTCAGGGCCCGCGGCACGGGACGAGCCCGCCGGCCTGCCGCTGCCGCGAGCTACAACGGAATATTGGCCCCAAACCTTCCCGACTAGCGTTCTGCTTTATCGCTGAAGTTAAAAACTGTTTGTTACAAAGCCGGCCGCAAAAGACATCATGCAATCATTAGCCCCGCGACGTGAGCGCTCGCTGGAACTCAGCTGTGTGTATTTTGGGTAGGAATGTTTTTTAGAAGCTCGTGTGACTCGGGGACACGCTGGATTCGTTTCCTCCCTCGTTTTCTCCGTCGGACGCTGCAAGGACGATACGAATACGACCCGGGGGCAGACGCCCAGGAGGGACGAGGCGAGGCGAGGAAAAGAGCCGGGCTCGGCGGCGCAGCGCAGCGCGGCGCAGCGCAGCGCAGGC
>NW_020447309.1:1231460-1232787 GCF_003343035.1 Apteryx rowi
GCCCCTCTCCGCGCCCCTGGCACGGGGCAGGCTGAAGGAAGGGCCTTTGCCTCCGCAGGCCTGGGGCTGCCGGCACCTCCCGCGCAGGCAGCGCCGCGCAGGGCGCCTCCGGCCCCGCTCCGGGCCACACTGCGCCCCCGCGGATGCCCCGCCGGCGCTGCGCCGCGGCCCTCTTTGCGCTGTGCCTCGCGGCTCCCGCCGAGGAGGAGGAAGCCGACGGTCATGCTCGTATTCCCAAGTACGCTTTCACTGGCTAAGAGCTGGCGGAGATACTGTTTAATTGATTTGATATCTTAATTCCAATTAAGATATGTGAACTTTTTCCCGGCTAAGATCTAATAAACGAGTATTGAAATATTCTTTGATGCCCTGAGTAACAAGGGTCATGTATTTTTACTTCAAGGTAAAAACAAAAAACAGTTTGGCCGTAGGCCTAAGCAGCTATTTAAAGGTATAAGAACAACTGAGCAAACAGCGTCTAACAAAACCTCGTATATTTTGTCGGTCTCTGTAACTTCCTCTCCATTTGCCTGCTACTGTCACACTAATGCCGAAGTTCTTTAGGCTGAGCTATTACTGTTTTTGAAAAACTGTAAACATCTGCTGAAAGATTTTTAGGCTGAGACATTGTTTCTGAAAAACTACAAACATCGGTGTGGTAAATGATCTGGTCTGCTGGGGACATAACTATCAGATGACTAGTTTATTAGTGGGTTGACGTTTTGGGGTGGAATGAATAACTGCACTGCGTGGAATGGTTTTGTTAC
Organism: Apteryx rowi; assembly: GCF_003343035.1. Classification (NCBI taxonomy): domain Eukaryota; kingdom Metazoa; phylum Chordata; class Aves; order Apterygiformes; family Apterygidae; genus Apteryx; species Apteryx rowi. The sequence goes on from NW_020447309.1 coordinate 1,232,228, forward strand.
CTAATATCTACTTACTGGAAGATTATTAATATCTCTTATGGCATGCAATTTCCTTTGCATATGAATGTAGCTATATTTTAAAATACATTGTACATAAACTAAGGTATCAGTATTTTTAAAGGGTGCAAAATATAAAATAACACTAATAAAGATCACTCGCAGCCGCGCTTGCGTGTAACTTGTTTTTCTCACATTGAGACTTTTCATACAGTCTGTTTCGTCCGCACTGAATAACATAAAAGGTGCTCCCTCCTTTTTAGTGGTGCAGTAATATTTGTGGAGGATAAAGTTATGTCAGATTTGGTTGTGTGCACACATGAGTGCGTTGGAGATGTGGTATCTTAGCTGCGGTTTTCGAGAAAGCAGGGGGAAAGATGCGAGCCCCTTTACAGCATTTAAGAAAACAGACGAGGGCGCCAAACGACAGCAATAAACCTGCCCGCAGACTTCCGCTCCTCCGCCCGGCCCCGCCGGCCTCGCTCGGCCGCCCGGCGCAGGCGGGCGATCCCCGACAGCCGCCCGCGCTGCCGGCCGCCCCCGGCCCCGCCGCCCCCGCCGCC